>NC_079227.1:5664848-5960145 GCF_029633865.1 Lampris incognitus
GACTGCACACTGATAACCCGAACCCTAAAAACGGAAAAGTTCTTCCTTTGCGTTTTAAAAAAGCACCGTATCCATCATGGAGCTGCAGTATGCTGATGACTACGCCCTCGTGGCCCATTCAGAAGAGGACCTACAGCGCATTCTGGATGCTTTTGCCAAGGCATACAAGCAGCTTGGTCTGGCCCTAAAAAAAAAGACCCAGATCCTCTACCAGCCACCACCCAACACAAATAACCCTGCTCCACCCCCAACTATCTATGTTGACAAAACCAGCCTGGAAAATCTGGACCACTTTACATACCTCGGAAGCCTCCTATCCTCCAACGCTAATATTGATCAGGAAATACACCACCGCCTCAGTTGTGCCAGTGGGGTTTTCTCAAGACTGAGGAAAAGGGTCTTTGAAAACCGCGACCTCCAGGCAAGGAAAATTCTGGTCTACAAAGCGGCAGTGTTGCCCACCCTACTGTATGGATCAGAATCCTGGGCCACGTACAGCAGGCACCTGAAGGCACTAGAGGCACATCATCAGAGGTGCCTCTGAAAAATCCTCAAGATCACCTGGGAAGATAGACGCACCAACACCAGCGTCCTGAAGGAGGCCAACATTCCCGCTATCACCGCCACCATCGCCCAACACCAGCTCAGATGGACCGGCCATGGCATCCGTATGCCTGACTACTCGCCTTCCAAAACAAGTCCTAAACTCCCAGCTTCTCACAGGACAACACGCCCCAAAAGAAAAGGTATAAGGATAACATCCAAACGACATCAAAAAATGCCACATCGACCCTAAGACCTGGGAGGACACAGGAGCCAACAGCGCCACCTGGAGGAAACTTGTCCGGGAAGGAGCTGCACTTTATAATAATGATCTCCGCCGTGCTGCAGAAGGCAAGCGCAGACTCAGAAAGGAGGGAGTTTCCACCAAAAAGACCAAACCAATCCCACAACTACCCCTGCCCACACTGCACCAAAATATGCGACTCCAGGATCGGCCTCTTCGCCCACCTGAAGACCCACAAGGACCAAGGACAGTCATACGCGACCCCGAGTGACTACTGATGATGATGATGATGATGATGGTGGTGGTGTGTGAGTACACTAGTTGACACGAAGTGTGCCATACACACAAGGAGGAATACTTCACCACAGACAGTGAGAGCATCAGCGGATGTCCTTCATACATACCACACACGGCCAACCTCAGCATCCGAACCCATCCTGACAGCTCTCAGTTTAACAGCCGCAGTCCGTCAGGGCGCTCCTGAAGCCACATGAGGTCTCAGAGGAGGCGTCTGCACGGCCGTTATCACCCTGCCCCGGCTGATTTAATGTGGATGTAAGTAATTGTGTGTGATGTGTGTTTTGTCTGTGTGACTATGTGTTGCATCTTTGTGCATGTGTGTGTGTATGTGGATTTGAGTGCTGGTAGGGGCTTAGTTAGTCCCACTTTATGGGTGACTGTCATACACCATAAAGAATGAGGGCAGTCTATAGCTCTGACGGTCACGTTGTTCATCACAAATACATCACTCTCTCACACACACACACACACACACACACACACACACACACACAGGTGTTTAGGGCGTCCAGGTAGTGTAGCAGTCTATTCCGATGCCTACCAACATGTGGATCGCCGGTCCGAATCCCTATGTTACCTCCGGCTTGGTCGGGCGTCCCTACAGACACAATTGGCCGTGTCTGCGGGTGGGAAGCCAGATGTGGGTGTGTCTTGGTCGCTGCCTAGCGCCTCCTCTGGTCGGTCGGGGGGCGCCTGTTTAGGGGTAGGGGGAAGTGGGGGGAATCGCGTGATCCTCTCATGCGCTACGTCCCCCTGGTGAAACTCCTCACTGTCAGGTGAAAAGAAGCGGCTGGCGACTCCACATGTATGGGAGGAGGCGTGTGACAGTCTGCAGCCCTCCCCGGATCGGCAGAAGGGGGTGGAGCAGCTGTCCATCCACTTATCCCAATCAAGGTCACGGGGATTCTGGAGCCTATCCCAGCAGTCATTGGCGGCAGGCGGGGAGACACCCTGGACAGGCTGCCAGTCCATCACAGGCCCCCCCCCCACACACACACACACACATATATTCATACCTAGGGACAATTTAGTAACAAATCAACAAAATCATGGCAATATATAAGTGAAAAATAAGCAACTCAAATATACCGACCATGTTCAAAAGGGGATAAGAAGAAGTTGAGAACTTCTCTAGTCCAACCCCCTTGTACTATTCATGCACTGATAACAGGAAATGAAAGTTCTATTTACAGCCATCGGTGTCCGTGATATATATCTCTGTCCACTCAAACAAACAACCCATTTAGACAACAAAACAAAAATAAAAAATTGGTCACTGGTCCTTCTCACTGTTCAATATTTTGTTTCTGAAAAATCTTTTTAGTTCAGATAAAGTACCACATGTTTGCAGCTCATCACTGCAGTTATTCCACAAACCAACTCCCTTGGTTGTACCTCAGTGATGTTCTGCATCTGTTCTTACTGGTGGTGTTTCGAACACGCAGGTTCCTCTCAAACTGTGTTTACTTTCTCCCAGTTGGAACAACCCTTCCATACTGGTAGGAAATTGCTGAGTTATTACTCAGTACATAATTTAAGTTTTAAAATCAACAAAATCTTCAAATTTTAGTGCTTTTAGTTTGATAAAAGTGGCTCTCTAAGTGGTTTTGTTTAAGATTCGTACAGCTCTTTTTGAAGGTTGAAGATTGGATGTTTGTTTTGTATTTGTTCCTCAACACTTCCACACAGAAGGTCATGCATGGGAGGATGAAGGAGCACTATAATGTATATAGAGAAGCTTGATAGTAGATCTTTGACTTTGTTCAGTATCGCAATTGATTTGGATATTTTAGCTTTAATATAATTTATGCGTGGCTTCCAACTTAATTTGTTGTCTATTAATTAATACTCGGAGAATTTCGGATACTTTTTTGAATTCTAAATCACTTATGATGAGTTTCTTGTCTGCGTTGGTTGATCAATTCCCAAAGTTTATAAATGTTGCTTTGCTTAAATTCAATGTTAGTTTATTTGCCTCAAACCAACTCTTCATCCCGCTCAATTCCTTTTCCACCGTATCCAAGAGTTGTTCCAAGTTGCCTCCACAGCAGACTAAGTTTGTCATCTGTTAATAGAAGAGTTTTGGGGGTTTTTGACACTTCCTCTGTTGCTCTGACCTCTGTTGCTCTCCTGGAGTTTTCTTCCTATTTTTCTCCCTGTTAAAGGGAGTTGTTCCTTATCCGATGAGAGGGTCTAAGGACAGGATGTTGTGTTGGTGTAAAGCCCCCTGAGGCAGATTTGTAATATTGGGCTATACAAATAAAATTGATTTGACTTGACTTGACTTATATTGTTTATGTGCAATATGAACAACAATGGTCCCAACACTGAGCCCTGGGGCACCCCTCACCTAACCTTCAGTAATTGTGATTTGAAGTTTTGTATTTTGACATATTAGGTACTTAAACGTATTTATATGATATGGTAAAAAAAAAATTAGTAAAAATAGGGGCGCCCCAGTGGCTCACCTGGTAGAGTGTATACCACATAAGGCTGAGCCCTTACCGCAGCAGCCTGGGTTCGAATCCGGCCCAGGCCCTTTGCTGCATGTCATGCCCTCTCTCTCTCCCCTGCCTTTCCTGTCTCTCTCTACTATCACTATCAAATAAAGGTGGAAAATGATAATCGTTAAAAAAAATAGTACAATATCAGTAGTATGGAATCTGAGTGTAATATAGTATACAGTGAGATGCAGTACAACAATATACAGTATAGTTCAGCAGAATAGCATATCATTATTATTATTAATAGCCTATACTACTTCTTGTTGTATTTATGAGTATATTATTGTGGTAATATAATCATAATAATATAATAACATTAGATTGATAATAGTAAATAGTATATGTAGTATAACAGTAAATAAAATAAAAATATTAAATAGTGAGTTGTGAGCAGTAAAATAACATAATAGTATAAGTAGTAAAATAATATAATAGTACAGGGATGGGCAACGTAAGCTAGAAAGGGCCGGTGTGGGTGCAGGTCTTTGTTCCAACCAAGCAGTTACACACCCGATTCTATTAGTCAACCAATAGTCTTTGCTAAGGACCTTGATTTGTACACTCAGGTGTGTAAGATATGAGGTGTGTAAGAGGTGTGTATGATATGGACAACTAAGACATTTTGACTGGTTAAAAAAGTGAAGGGCTTTCGTTTTCCTCTTAAAAATATGGGATGAAAAGCAGCATACATTAATACTAAACAACACAACAGACTGATACTGCGCAACACTCAAGGGACATCTGAGATTTCATGAAATCGTGGTATTTTATGACGATGAATTATTTTCCTCCACGTAAGTAATACAGTTCAAGTAAGCCTAACGCTGAATACACACTCCTGTCTTGAACGTCGAGCAGCGATTGTAGCCTACCTACTGAGATTCTTTCTTCGGCAGCCCATCGAAACAATGAGGACTGTGATGCAGTTTAAGCTCGGCAAACACGCCTGTGGGCCATCAGCCCCGCATTAGAGTGACAACGTCGTCCACATTTGTTACAGACGAATGTTGTTTGAGTTGGTCGTTTATGTCTTGCATGGTGGGCCTTATCATAGGCTTCTTGTCTCTTCAACTGCTGTTCTCAATCGCCTTACTGTGGAGCACCATCTTTGTCTGTCCAGGGCCACTGTCTCCCAGCTGGAGTCATCTGTGCCGCAGATCTTGATCGCGCGCTTGAGCACATCTTTGAAGCGTAGCTTCTGGCCTCCCTGCTTCCTTTTTCCCTGACACACATCTGAGCTGGGAGGCTGTTATTAGGGCTTCAACACTGATAGTACCAGCACGTTTCAATACTTCCACGTCGGGCACCTCGTCTTCCCATCTGATTCGCAGCAACTTTTGCAGATGACGAAGCTGTATGCTGGTGAGCTTCTTGATGTGCTTGTGATACAGGGTCTTGCACTGAGACTCTAAGTAACCGGAGACAACACTTTTTTTTGTACACCAAGAAGATCATAACCCCTTGAATATAAAAACAACTCGCTGAAATCGGTTGAAAAATGTAAACTTTATAGTGCTTTTTATCCAGAAAAACCAGTTTCCCCATTTAATTGTTCACTCCGCACACCAAGATGGCGCCGCAGAAGGCAGCCTCGATTCGGCGCTCTCTAGTACTTTTTATGTTTTTGTTTATTTGTTCAGTTTCCAGCTCTTACTCTCCGACACTCTCGCATTCAGCAGGGAAAAACTTTTAAACCTCCAGCCATCCACTGGTGAAACTTTTTTACCGTTTTTCACTGAACCGGAAAGTTTTACTGAGGAGCAGCAGCTCTGCATGGGCTTCGCCACAGCCGATGACGGGGGAAGCGAGCCGGAGCGCTCGCTAAACTGCGACAGCGGGGATTTCAAACTGTGCTCCCGTCAATCCATCTGATGAAGGTCCGCTCTCTGGCCAACAAGATGGATGAAGTCCTGCTCTTCTATGGAACAAACACGGAATTTTCCAGATCTGCCGCCATGTGGCTCACTGAAACCTGGCTTGGTGAGCATATTCCCGACAGCTCACTCCATCTGAGGCACTTCCAAGTCCTCCGAGCAGACCGCGAAATGGAGCTAATGGGAAAAAAACGTGTCAGCAGAATCTGCTTCTATATAAACAGAGGTTGGTGCACAGATGTCACAGTGCTGAAGAAACCATGCAGCCCTCACTTAGAGACCTTTTTCATTGACTGTAAACCATTTTATTCACCGTGGGAATTTTCATCATTTATTCTGGCTGGTGACTATATTCCACCCCAAGCCTCTGTTAAGTGAGGCTTTACAACACCTGGCTAACCAGATAATAAAGAGCACAAACATCCAGACCCCCTTCTCATTATCCTTGGGGATTTTAACAAATCAAACCTAAACAACGAACTGCAAAAACACTGGATCACTGCCACACAATACTAAAGGACGCCTATCGCTCTGTGCCCCGTGCAGCCTTGGGACTTTCTGATCACTGTCTGGTTCATCCTCTCCCAACCTACAGGCAGAAACTAAACTCTGCAAAGCATGTGGTTAAAACTGTGAGGAGATGGACCAACAAGTCAAAACTGGAGCTCCAGGCCTGCTTTGACTGCACTGATTGGAGTGTTTTTGAGGCTGCAGCTACAGACCTGGATGAACTTACTGACACTGTGACAGCTTACATCAGCGTTTGTGAGGACATGTGTGTGCCCACCAAAACTTTCCACACCTTCAATAACAATAAGCCCTGGTTCACAGCAAAACTCTGGTAGTTTCATCACAGCAAGGAAGACGGCTACAGAAGTAGAGATAGGATCCTGTACAATCAAGCCAGAAACACACTGACAGAGGAAATCAGAGTAGCCTAAAGGGGCTATACCGAAAAGCTGAAAAAAGGGGGGTTTTCAGCTAACGATCCTGCAACTGTATGGGGAGACCTGCAGGACATCACCAAATACATGAGACCATCCCCCCACACTGCTGAGAACCATCAACTGGCTGATGACCTGAATGTTTTTCACTGCAGGTTTGATAAGCCCACTCTCACACCCCTCACCCTCTCCGGCCACATCACACAACCAACTGCACCTCACCCCTCCCCACTGACACACCACCTGCATTAAGGATCTGTGAAGAAGAAGATGTGTGTCAGCTCTTCCAGAGAGAGAAAATCACCCCTCCTGCCTGCAAGTCTGTGCTGACCAGCTGGCCTCCATCTTCACACTGATCTTCAACAGCTCACTGGAGCTGTGTGAAGTTCCCTCCTGCTTCAAATGCTATACTATCGTACCGGTCCCCAAGAAACCCTGTATCTCAGGATTAAATGACTACTGGCATGTCGCCCTGACGTCTGATCATTAAATCCTTTGAGAGACTGGTGTTGGCCTACCTGAAGGACATCACAGGCCCCCTACAGGTCCCCCTGCAGTTTGCCTATCAGGCAAACGGGTTAGTGGATGATGCAGTCAACGTGGGACTGCACTACACTTCAACTCCCCAGGGACATACGCAAGGATCCTGTTTGGGCACTTCACCTCAGTACTATCGTCCCAGATATCCTTCACTCCAAACTCACCCAGCTCACTGTACCAGCCCCCACCTGTCAGTGGATCAAAAACTTCCTGAAGGACAGGAGTAATAAGGTGAGGCTGGGGAAAATCACATCCGGCACCTGGACAATAAGCACTGGCGCCCCCAGGAATGTGTGCTCTCCCCTCTGCTCTTCTACCTCTACACAAATGACTGCACCTCGAGAGACCTGTCTGTTAAACTTCTGAAGATTGCAGACAACACATTGATCATCAGCTTCATCTGGGACGTTGACGAGCCTGCATACAGACAGGAGGCTGAACAGCTGGCACTCTCGTACGGTGCTAACAACCTGGAGCTGAACACACTCAAAACTGTGGAGCTGACAGTGGACTTCAGCAGCAGCCCCCCAGCACTGCCCCCCCCATACTCAACAACACTGTGTCTGCTATGGAAACCTTCAGGTTTCTGGGTTACACAATCTCCCAGCACCTAAGGTGGGGATCCAACACAGACTCAATCATCAAAAAGGCCCTGTAGAGGATGTACTTTCTGCACCAGCTCAGGAAGTGCAACCTGTCTCAGGAACTGCTGATTCAGTTCTACACTGTAATAACCCAGTCTGTCCTCTGCACATGCATCACTGTCTGGTTTGGATCGGCCACCAAACAGGACAGGAACAGACCACAATGGATAGTCAGGACTGCAGAGAAAATCACTGGTGCCAACCTGCCCTCTATTCAGGACTTGTACATCTCCAGAGTCAAGAAACGGGCAGGCAGCATCACTGCAGACCCATCACACCCTGGCCACAACCTGTTCCAAATCCCCTCTGGTAGATGCTACAGAGCACTGTATGCCAAACAACCAGACACAAGAACAGTTTCTTTCTGCAGGCCATCACTCTCATGAGCTCTTAAAACAATCATACAGCGTCAAACAATCCCCGTGCAACATACCTCTGACACTGAACATCCACTATACCTACAAATGCTCAACTGAATGTCCTGTAGTTTAAAGTTTTAACATATCAGCATTGTCATAAATAAATCTAAGCATGCTGTATATACTGGAAATGTATGCATGCATATTCTTTCATGTCCATGTCTGTCATGTCAATGGATCAAGGAAGGCCTGGATGAGGACAGTTTTTCCACCTTGGTTGAAGGAAGGAAGCAAACGTGTAGCTCTGGTGTAAACTGGGAGTTTGTTTCACCAGTTTGGGTTCAAGTGAGAGGAAAGTTTAGAATGAGAGCTTAGCCGTAGAAAGAAACCCTCCAGATGGAACACGAGGGTAGCAACCGGGAGTGTACATCAAACCAGAATCAGAATCAACTTTATCCGTCAAGTGTGCTTATGCATATGAGGAATTTGACTCCGGTTTACAGCAGCTCTAGCACTTGCATTTACCACTCAAAAAGGAATTGCAGGGAAGTCACTGCAGTTCACAGGGTTCATAACAGCATCACCTCCAGTCGTCATTATGAACCCCCCGACGTGCATGTCCACGCCCAACACCTAAAAGTGAACCTCAGCCTTTCTAGGGACAGCATTGTCGAGCTTATCTGCTAGCGCCAACACATAAAAACCTTTGCAACAGGTGATGGGCTGACTCGTGTGTTCCCGTGAAGCCTCATTGGTGGTGGGAGCCGTGGCAACAGCGGCCCAAAAGCCCCTGGACTCATCTCAGTAGTCTGACCCGGGAAGATAGTCTGAACGGCCGCATGGAGGATAAGTCAATTAACCAAACAGGCTGGTGCACCTGATGATGCCCTGCAACATGTATCTATTTATAGGCATCTAGTCTTCGCCAGACAGAGAGAGACGGATAGAGACAGAGAGACAGATTGAGACACATATAGAGATGGAGAGACAGATAGAAAGACAGATGGAGAGACACAGAGAAATACATGCATCGTCTTAAAGAGCTGGCAGAAAGCATCCCTCTCTCTCTGTCTCTCACAATGAAAGACAAACCAAACTATGAAAGCAGCAATTACCTGTGCTGAGTCTAAACCCCCGGGTGCTTTTTATGTTCTGAGTGAGCTTTATTTTATTTTGGTTTTATTTTTCAGTGTCTCTGCTGGGTTCTCTCTCTTCTGAGAGTGCAGTAATGTGGCGGTACATGTGTTTGGGGAGAGGAGTAGGAGAGCAGCATGTCTGTGTGACGTCTTCATGGACACATGCAGACAGACGGTTACTGCTGGGGGAGATGCTCCTGGGGGCAATTTACTGCACAACCTCTCATCCTGCACACACTACACACAAGAAAGGCTTTTAAGGCACTGTTGTGTTGCAGTTCCAAACACAAACACACACACACACACACATACACACAGACAACATGGCTAGTCGGTGCAGGTTTGTTAAAACTTCAGTAAAGCTTTGGGAATGAGAGAGCGAGACTTGCCCCATGGGTAGGCTGATATAACTGACTTCACGCAGACAGGGAAGAGCTGGCGTCCAGGTGCCATGGTGGTCTATTCTGTTGCCTACCAACACGGGGATCGCCGGATCGAATCCCCGTGTTACCTCCAGCTTGGTCGAGTGTCCCTACAGACACAATTGGCTGTGTCTGCGGGTTGGAAGCCGGATGTGGGTGTGTGTCCCGGTCACTTCACTAGCCCCTCCTCTGGTCAGTCAGAGCGCCTGTTCGGGGTGGGGGGAACAGTGTGATCCTCCTACGCCCCCCTGGTGAAACTCCTCACCGTCAGGTGAAAAGAAGCGGCCGGTGACTCCACATGTATTGGAGGAGACATGTGGTAGTCTGCAGCCCTCCCCGGATCAGCAGAGAGGGTGGAGCAGAGACCGGGACGGCTCGGAAGAGTGGGGTAATTGGCCGGGTACAACTGGAGAGAAAAGGGGGGGGGGGGGGATCCACAAAAAAAGAAAAAGAAAGGGAAGAGCTAGCTGTTAGCCTAAACAATGCCACCGAGTAAACTACAAAATCCCAATGGCCTCCAATCTTCCTGTCTTAGATCAATCAATCAATCAATCAATCAATCAATGCCAGTCTGCTGGTGGAAAAACACTCTGCCCTCACAGAAACACATATCTGCTGTTTCTTTACTGCCTGTGAATGTTCGTGTGTGTTCATGCATGCGTGTGTGAGCTTGCATGTGTGTGTGTCCATGGCCCGTGTGTGTGAGCACGCCCGTCTGTCTAGCTACCCCCTCCTGGAGTACAAAGTACCACTTCCTGCCCGTGGTCCCGCCCACCCTGCTGACCACGGCCCTGCTCGCCACTCCACCAACCATGTCAAAAACAAAAAATAGATACAAATTGCAAGTGTGTGTGTGTGTGTGTGTGTGTGTGTGTGTGTGTGTGTGTGTGATCACCAGCTGGCAGGAAAAGTGTGTGGGCATGTTCCAGCATTAAATTGGGAGTGTGTATGTGGGTAGCCGTGTGCATGTGTGAGTAAGGGTCTTGCATGCTGGAGTTGTTAAGTGGGTAGGTGAGTGTGTGTGTGTGTGTGTGTGTGTGTGTGTGTGTGTGTGTGTGTGTGTGTGTGTGAGTAAGCGAACTGCAGCATGGGGTTTCCTCCTCTTCTCTAACAACCCTCCTCTGATTCAACGCTGACCAATTTCTATCTTTGACAGCTCTCATCCTGCCTCACCCACATTCCACACACACATTCACACACACACACACACAAAACCATACGTAAACACACATTCTCTCACACCTCACACACTTACACAATCTCTCTCACTCACTGTCTCTCTCACTCAATTCAATTCAGTGATGCTTTATTGGCATGACTGTATTAATTAGTGTTGCCAAAGCAAAACAGGTCAACAGAGAACTAAACAAAAAAACAAAAAACAACAAAAAAAAGGAAGAAGGAACAGATAGACCTGGCAGAAACACAGAACAGCACTTGAACAGCAACTGACAGTGTTTTGGTCACTCACTGACCCTCAGGCTGTGGCATTCTGACACATATTGTGCTGCAAGGTGTGACCTTTGACCCTCTCCTAAAATAAGGGGCCATTGTTCTTTCTCATCCCGCAGTAGAACATTTGGAATCTGGTTTTCAAATGTCTCCTGGTATTTTCTCTTATGTTCTGGAATTTCTCACAATTTAGCAGGAAGTGCATCTCTGTCTCCACCTCACCTGCTGTACAGTGACCACATATTCTTTGCTCTTTTGGTAGCCAAGGTGTTGTGTGTGTCTGCCCTTTTCAGTGGCTAGACTGTGGTCAGTGAGCCTGTACTTGGTCAGGATGTGTCTGTGCTGACTGTCTCTGACAGTGGACAGACAGTCAGCCAGTATGTCTTCTCTTTTTAGGGCCCCATAACATCCTCATCTGTGTTGTCATTTGGTTTCTATGTCCCGGTGTTCCACATATGAGTTGTTGCATGGTGTGATGATGTGGTTTACTCTAGTCTGTGGTTGGTTAGCAGTACCGGTCTGAAACTCATCTATGTTAATGGCTACGGGGACAGTTAGTTTAACAACCAGCTGGCTGAGGGGACTCTTTCTTAGCTCTTGGATTTGGAGTGCTATAAATTGCAGTGTGTGGTGGGGACTTGATTTAAGGTGCACCCAGAATTTAAGTGATGTGTTTTTATATTTATTATCAATGGCAAACGGCCTGATTCTGCCCCGCATGCATTTGTTGGTGTTTTCCTTTGCACGTTTAGCAATTTTCGACAGAATTCTGCATGCAGGGCTTCTATTGGATATTTGTCCCATCTGGTGTAGTCTGGCTGACTGAGTGGACCCCATACTTCACTTCCATATACTGCAATGGGCAGGAGGACACTGTCAAAGATTTTGGACCAGATTTCAGTTGTCTGTTGTTTTATAGAATTGTCTTTTTATTACATAGAAAGCTCTTCAGACTTTCTCTTTAAGTGCATTCACTGCCAGACCAAAGCTTCCTGAGGCACTGATTTTCAGTCCCACTGACCCTCGGTCCCACTGACCCTCAGTCCCAGCTCATCATAATTTAACGAGTGCTCTAGGGCGGTGTTACCTAGAGTAAATTGGTGTCTACTTTCCTGACACCCGGGCTTCTTCTGGAAGATCATAATTTCTGTCTTTTTTAAGTTTACTGCCAGGGCCCAGTTCTGACAGTAGTTCTCTAGCAGATCCACATGCTGCTGTAGACCCTGTTCTGTGGGTGACAGCAACACCAGGTCATCTGCATAGAGCAAGAATTTAACTTCTGTGTTTAGGTTGAGGCCAGGAGCTGCAGATTGTTCCAGTAACACCGCTAACTCATTGATGTAGATATTGAACAGGGTTGGACTCAAACTGCAGCCCTGTCTCACCCCTCACCCTTGGGCGAAGTATTCTGTTCTTTTGTTGCCAAGTTTTACTCTGCACTTGTTTTCCAAATATATAGACTTGATTATGTCAAACACTTTACCCCCTACGCCACTTTGGATGATTTTACAATATAAATCATCGTGCCAGATAGAATCAAATGCTTTCTTAAAATCAATGAAGCATGCAAATATTTTTCCTTTATTTTTTTGGTGAACATGTTGATTAATTAGGGTGTGTAGGGTGTAGATGTGAGCTGTAGTGCGGTGATTTGGTAGAAAGCCAATCTGAGTCTTGTTCAAGACACTGTGTTCGGTAAGGAAGGTCTGTATTCGGGCATTAATAATACAGCAGAAGACCTTCCCCAGGTTACTACTCACACAGATGCCTCGGTAGTTATTGGGGTCAAATTTATCTCCACTCTTGTATATTGGGGATATAAGCCCCCTATTCCAGGTGTCAGGAAGGCAGCCAGCTTGTAGGTTGAACAGTTTAAGCAGGGCCTTCTGCAGCTCAAGAGAACTGTGTCTGAGCATTTCATTCCTGATGTTGTCAGGGCCACAGGCTTTTTTTGGTTGGAGACTTTGGAGTTTGTCTGTTAGTTCTTCTAGTGAAATTTGGGAGTCAATTGGGTTCTGGTTGTTTTTTATAGTTGATTCCAGTATTTCCAGCTTTCCTTTTATATGTTTTTGTTCAGATGAGAGGTCTTCTGGAAGCATTTCTTTGTATAGGTTTTCAAAATATTTTTTCCAGATGTCTCCATTTTGAATGGCTAGTTCCTGGGATTGTTTAGAATTCTAATTGTTCCATTTTTCCTTGAACTGATTTTCATTTAAAGACTCTTCAATGTCTTGGGGAGAATTTTGTTGTGGTGGTCTTGCTTTTTCCGTTTTAAATTTTTTTTATATTCTTTGCTTATCTCGCTCACTCGCTCTCTCTCTCTCTCGCTCATTCTCTCTCTCTCTCACTCACTCACTCTCTCTTGGTCTCTCTCTCTCTCTCTCTCACTCTGTCTGTCTGTCTCTCTCTCTCTGTCTCTAGCTCACTCACTCGCTCTCTCTCTCTCTCTCTCTCTCTCTCTCACTCATTCTCTCTCTCTCTCACTCACTCACTCTCTCTTGGTCTCTCTCTCTCACTCTGTCTCTCTGTCGCTCTCTCTCTCTGTCTCTCTCTCTCTAGCTCGCTCTCTCTCTCTTGGTCTCTCTCTCACTCTGTCTCTGTCTCTCTCTCGCTCGCTCACCACCAGCAGAAGTTTGGGAACTGAATGACTACAAAGGTGGGATGAAAAAGAGAAGAACTATTGGAAGGAGATGATGATCAGCATCCTCCTCTGACAGACAGTATAACCATATGTAGGAAGAGATGGAGAGTTTCTCTTGGACCTATTTTTCTTTTTGGTTTAATGTTGTTGATTAGAACAACTGCCTTAATAAACCAGAAAACCACAAAATATGTGTCCCTCCATGCCAGTCAGTGACCTATAAACGTGGCAATCATCACGGATGTGGAGGTTTTAAACACTGCCATGTGATATTCTGCTGGTCTGGTCTGTACCGGTTCCCAGTCTGGACCCAGTGCAAATCCATTCGGTGCCATTTAGGGAGGACAATCTCCGACTGAATCACAAAGTGTTGTGGGATACATGGCAACTGTTGCTGGCAGCCCCTTACCCCAAGTGAGAGACCAGCATCAAAATCTGGTAACCAATACAAAGGATATTAACATTTCACTCTACGCAGTACACTTCTGAATCTCCATCAGACATAATGAATATGGAAGGTTTTCTAGATCATTTGGAGCTACCTAATCTTGAGCCCAGATACAGGGCACTGTTGGATCAAACTCTTGCACAGGGGGAGATCACTGAAGCCATTGGGGCCATGCTGAGTGGCAAGACCCCAGACCCTGATGTTTATCCAACCAAGTTTTATAAGAAATTCAATAAAAAACTTGCACCAATTCTATTGTAAATATTTAATGAATCATTGAGAGACAATTCCCTTCCCCAATCCTCACACAAGCTTCGATTTCACTTCTCCTCAAAAAGGACAAGGATCCCACTAGTTGCAGGTATTACTGCCCTATTTCCCTCCTTAATGTCGATGTAAATATTTTAGCAAAAATACTGGCATGCCGTTTATAACCCATTCTCCCCAAAATAATTTCAGAGGATCCAACTGGTTATATAAAGGATTGCCACTCTTTTTCGAATATTCAGCAACTTGGCAAAATGATAATACCCCCCTAGTCCTTCCCTGACTCCAGAAGATGTTATTTCCCTAGATGCAGAGAAGCTGTTTGAGCAGGTAGATTGAGAATATTTATTTGGCGTCTTGGAGAAGTTTGTGTTTGGCAAAACATTTCTTTCATGGATTCGTCTGCTGTATTCATCCCCTAAAACACGTGTTCAAACTAATCATTCACGCTCAAAATGTTCCTCCTGTCACGAGGGACACCTCAGGGATGTCCTCTATCCCCTCTTTTGTTCGCAATAGCAATTCAACCTCATTCTATTGCACTGACTCATCCTAACCGGGGTTTGAACCCCTGATCTTGGCGGGAAAGCTGCATTCCTACGTACTGAGCTATCCAGCTGCCTAATTAACTCTAATTAATGATCACAGCAATTTGCATATGAAACCTATCACTGGTCTCAGTTGTGACACAACTGTATTGTTTATAAGGGTGGGGATACCTGCAGTCACTTGAGACTGAAGAGGTCACTTAGATGAGTGATGAAATGTTTCTCTCAATAAACATTATGTCCAGATGAACTGATTCAACAACTTTCTGTGATACGCAAGACAATGTACTTTAGGCATCCGGGTAGCTTGGCGGTCTATTCCATTGCCTTGATTATAACAACTGCCTTAATAAACCAGAAAACCACAAAATCAGTGTCCCTCCCTGCCGGTCAGTGACCTATAAATGTGGCAATCATCACGGATGTGGAGGTTTTAAACACTGCCATGTCATATTCTGCTGGCCTGGTCTGTACCGGTTCCCAGTCTGGACCCAGTGCAAATCCATTCGGTGCCATTTAGAGAGGACAATCTCCGACTGAATCAAAAAGTATTGTGGGATACATGGCAACCGTTGCCGGCAGCCTCTTACACTGAATGATCCTGACAGCTTGCGGCTTTCATTCAATGGCCAGCAGTTCCTCCAGAGGTATTTATAGCCTCTATTGACGGAGCCAGATCTGGTCGAGAGCGGAAGTAACACTGAGAGTTACAGGCTTGCTGTGCAAGATGGAATAGAATGTGTGTGTGTGTGTGTGTGTGTGTGTGTGTGTGTGTGTGTGTGTATGAAAATCAGTGAGTGAGAGAGTGAGTGAGTGAGTGAGTGAGTGAGTGAGTGAGTGAGTGAGTGAGTGAACGTGAGAGTGAACGATTCAGTGAATGAGAGAATGAATGAGTGAGAGTGGATGAATAAGTGAGTGAGAGTGAATGAATGGGTGAGTTAGTGAGAGAGAATGAGATGAGTGAGAGTGAATGAATGGGTGAGTTAGTGAGAGAGAATAAGTGAGAGTGAATGAGTGTGACTGAATGAGTGAGTGAGTGAGAAAGTGAGGTAGTGAGTAAGTGAGAGAGAGATTAATTGAGTTAGTGAGAGTGAGTAAGTGAGTGAGAGAGAGAGAGAGAGAGAGAGAGAGAGAGAGAGAGTGAATGAGTGCGTGAGAGTGAGTGAGTGAGTGAAAGAGAGAGAGAGAGAGAGAGAGAGCGAGAGAGAGAGAGAGAGAGAGAGAGAGAGAGAGAGAGAGAGCGAGAGCGAGAGAGCGAGAGAGAGAGAGTGAGAGCGAGAGAGAGAGAAAGAATCAGTGATTGAGTGACAGAGAGTGAGAAGGAACGTGTATGTAGCCATTGCACACTGCATGTCAGTAAGACCCTCAGACAGTGTGGGAGTCATAATCTCTGGTCCCTGTAAACCAGATGTGACCCTACTGCACACAAAGCACACAACATCTTAAAAACTCCCATGGCACCAGGGAACTCAGATCATAGAGTTTGGTTCTGAAATGCCGCCCGGCCCGCCCTTCCACCCCAACCGCCGCCAACACACTCATCTGTCATCTTTTGTCCCCAACAAAGATAACATAACCCACTCAGAGTGCGATCAATCCCAGTCGGTGGCGTGGCTAAATGTACGTGGCTGCTATCTGCTGACAGACTTCCCAGGTCTTTTCTCTGGAAAGTGATGGAGGGTGACTAATCCTCTCTTCACAGCTTGGCGAGTCGACTCAATACTCTCGGGCATATCAGCAAATCAATGGGCGAAGGCTGGGTGACGCACTCTGCTTTCATGGACACCACAGGACCCCGGTTACTGCGCACATAGTATGTGTGTGTGTGTGTGTGTGTGTGTGTGAATTGTTTTAGGGGGGCATATAAGGGCACACTATATGTACAGTCTTATACAAAGGAAGCAAACTTTACAACTGTCTTTCTGAAATCCAGAGACACGTTTCCCCGTCCTTTCCATATTTTCCTCCGCTAGTGGATTAAACCGGTTGTGCAGACCTACAACTAACACTTTTTCTTCGAGAACAGAAATAGTTCCTTAGACCTGAGCTCAGGTGGTTATTTAATATATATGAGTGACTCTATGATTGACTCTTTGCAAGAAGGTCCTGGGTTTGAGCCCCGGGGTAGTCCAACCTTGGGGGTCGTCCCGGGTCGTCCTCTGTGTGGAGTTTGCATGTTCTCCCCGTGTCTGCATGGGTTTCCTCCGGGTGCTCCGGTTTCCTCCCACAGTCCAAAGACATGTAGGTCAGGTGACTCGGCCGTACTAAATTGTCCCTAGGTGTGAATGTGTGTGTGTGTGTGTGTGTGTGTGTGTGTGTGTGTGTGTGTCGGCCCTTTGATGGCCCGGCGGCCTGGCCAGGGTGTCTCCCCGCCTGCTGCCCAATGACTGCTGGGATAGGCTGCAGCATCTCACGACCGTAATTGGGTTAAGCAGCTTGGAAAATTGATGGATGGATGGATGGATGATGGATGGATGGATGGATGGATGGATGGCATGACTCTATAGGGAGCGCTCTATGCTACATTGCATCAGCATGAGGATTATAACTTTACTATGAGACCCAAATTACAACCAACATGTTGAGTTAAGTCTCATAAACAGTCATGGAGGTTTGCACAAACATGGAATTTAACTGGGTGTAATGTATATTTATAGACTGTACACTCAATATTCCAACACAGTAGACAACACCCAAATTATGCTGTATTTGTAGGATTTTAACGCACGATGCGTAGACAAGGGACAACCTGACGCCGACACATTGTGCCATTTTAAAGCATTGTGCATTAAAATCCTTTAATGCACACCTTGTCGTGGATTATCCCGCTTATACCATGACCACTTGTCAAAGAATTGTAATAAAAACAGTCACTTATGGGGTGTCCTGGTAGCGTGGTGGTCTATTTCATAGCCTACCAACACGGGGATCACCGGTTCGAATCCCCGTGTTACCTCTGGCTTGGTCGGGCATCCCTACAGACACAATTGGCCGTGTCTGCGGGTGAGAAGCCGGATGTGGGTGTGTGTCCTGGTTGCTGCACTAGCGCCTCCTCTGGTCGGTCGGGGCGCCTGTTCTGAGGGGGGGGATAGCGTGATCCTCCCACGCGCTACGTCCCCCTGGGGAAACTCCTCACTCTCAGGTGAAAAAGGGGCGGCTGGCGACTCCACATGTATCGGAGGAGGCATGTGGTAGTCTGCAGCCCTCCCCGGATCAGCAGAGGGGGTGGCGCAGCGACCGGGACGGCTCGGAGTGGGGTAATTGGCCAAGTACAATTGGGGGTAATAAGGGGAAGAAAAAAAAAAATACTTATTTTTTGTTGAAGGTTTTGGACTCAGAATTAAAAGGTTATGAAGCTAAAGCGAACTGCTAAACTAAGGATATGAAAGTTTACTGGGCCAACAACTGGTTATGTCTGTTGCTATGGTTACAGCGTATGAATTTAGAACAGTGATTAAACTTGAGCTGAACTATGTGTATATTATACAGTTTTAACGCACACCCTCCAGCCAATCAGAGAGCAGTATTCTCTGTTACCATGGTACAAAAGACATGATTCAAAAGCCAGAGCAGAGCAGACGGTGGCGCCGGTTACCTGCCCAGGGCCTGGACCTTGGCCGTGTGTCGCTCCTCCAGCTCGGCCAGCCTCCTCTTCAGTTCGTCCGTCTCCTGCCGCAGCCCAGCCGAGTGCTCCATCTCCCCATCCAGCAGGCTGCGCAGAGACCTGACACACACACACACACACACACACACACACAGACACAGACAAAGCGCTGGGTTAACGTGGGAGATGCTCATCTAAATGACTTTTAACTGAATGCATTAGAGGCATTAGCTTTTACTCGTGTGCACGCCTACATATCACCAATGTTCACTAAAAATCAAGAGCCGATAACGTTTGCCATCTTTTTTTTAGCTTAGCCTAAATCACAAGCTCAGTTAAGAATAAACATGTGTCTTTCCTTCACTTTCAACACTAGAGAGCAATCCTTACGGAGACTCAACTCTGCTACTCTGATGAAAAATTCTGGGATTTTCTGGCTACCGATACCGTCGTTTTTCTGGGAATGAACAAGAAGGAAGGTGTATCACGCTCTCTTCTGTGGGAAACTTGAACAGCTTACTTAAGGGGGCAAATGACATCATGTGTCCCATCTCAACAAAGAATGCCAAAAGCAAATGCAGGACTTGACAAATTCCTTTTTTAAATCTGGACCGCCAATATTCCGAGAACCCCACTCTGGAATTCTATAAAAAACGGGCAACCTTGCAATCACAGTTTACCCTGCCATCCACAAACCAAGCTGAGTACCCACCACTATGATCCCATGGCTCTTATGACGAACACAAAGAGAAAGTGAGCCAGTCTGCCCACTAGTTAAAATGACAGGCTGCTTAACGACTTATACCCCAAGTGAGAGACCAGCATCAAAATCTGGTAACCAATACAAAGGATATTAACATTTCACTCTGCGCAGTACACTTCTGAATCTCCATCAGACATAATGAATATGGAAGGTTTTCTAGATCATTTGGAGGTACCTACTCTTGAGCCCAGAGACAGGGCACTGTTGGATCAAACTCTTGCACAGGGGGAGATCACTGAAGCCATTGGGGCCATGCGGAGTGGCAAGATCCCAGGCGCTGATGTTTATCCAACCGAGTTTTATAAGAAATTCAGTAAAAAACTTGCACCAATTCTATTGAAAATATTTAATGAATCATTGAGTGACAATTCCCTACCCCAATCCTCACACAAGCTTCGATTTCACTTCTCCTCAAAAAGGACAAGGATCCCACTAGTTGCAGGTATTACTGCCCTATTTCCCTCCTTAATGTCGATGTAAATATTTTAGCAAAAATACTGGCATGCCGTTTATAACCCATTCTCCCCAAAATAATTCCAGAGGATCCGACTGGTTATATAAAGGATTGCCACTCTTTTTCGAATATTCAGCAACTTGGCAAAATGATAATACCCCCCTAGTCCTTCCCTGACTCCAGAAGATGTTATTTCCCTAGATGCAGAGAAGCTGTTTGAGCAGGTAGACTGAGAATATCTATTTGGCGTCTTGGAGAAGTTTGTGTTTGGCAAAACATTTCTTTCATGGATTCGTCTGCTGTATTCATCCCCTAAAACACGTGTTCAAACTAATCATTCACGCTCAAAATGTTCCTCCTGTCACGAGGGACACCTCAGGGATGTCCTCTATCCCCACTTTTGTTCGCAATAGCAATTCAACCTCATTCTATTGCACTGACTCATCCTAACCAGGGTTTGAACCCCTGATCTTGGCGGGGAAGCTGCGTTCCTACCTACTGAGCTATACAGCAGCCTAATTAACGCTAATTAATGATCACAGCAATTTGCATATGAAACAGGATCACTGGTTTCAGTTGTGACACAACTGTATTGTTCATAAGGGTGGGGATACCTGCTGTCAGTTGAGACTGAAGAGGTCACTTAGATGAGTGATGAAATGTTTCTCTCAATAAACATTTCGTCCAGATGAACTGATTCAACAACTTTCTGTGATATGCAAGACAATGTACTTTAGGCGTCCGGGTAGCATGGCGGTCTATTCCATTGCCTATCAACACGGGGATTGCCAGCTCGAATTCCCGTGTTACTTCCGGCATAGTCGGGTGTCCCTACACACACACAATTGGCCGTGTCTGCAGGTGGGAAGCTGGATGTGGGTATGTGACCTGGTCGCTGCACTAGCACCTCCTCTGGTCGGCCAGGGTGCTTGTTCGGGGGGGGGGGACTGGGGAGAATAGCGGTGATATTCCCACACGCTACGTCCCCCTGGTGAAACTCCTGTCAGGTGAAAAGAAGCGGCTGGTGACTCCACATGGATTGGAGGAGGCATGTGGTAGTCTGCAGCCCTCCCCGGATCAGCAGAGGGGGTGGAGCAGCCACCGGGATGGCTTGGAAGAGTGGGGTAATTGGCCAGATACAATTATGGAGAAAAAGGGGGGGAAAAGCCACCAAAAAAAATAAAGAAACGGGGTTTGTGCCCCGGTCTCGTCAGATCCAACTATGGCCGGACTCGATGAAGCAGCAATAATTGGCAACGCTGTCTTCGGGAGGGGGGGCGGAGTCAGCTTGTGTTCGTCACATGAATGCGTCTCTGTGTGTGTGGGAAAAAGAAGTGGTTCGGCCTGGATTCGCCTTGTCACGAAAGTGGCGAGGCGTCTCCTTCGAGACTGCCGGCCGGAGAGATGCAGTTGGCGAACGCATGCACTACGAGGGTGGGTGTTTGAACTAAAATAGGGATCGACTGGCCACTAAATTGGGAGAAATCAGAAATAAAATTAAAAAAAAAAAAAAAGACTATGTACTTTAATGCAACATCTGGCAGAGTATGAGGAAGCCTTACCACACCCGCCAGTGATGCGGTTTGTCTCACAACACAGAAATCAAACCTTTAAATACATTTCATTTAAAGAATGGCTTCTTTATATGATCATTATCCTTTGAAATAAATCAGGGCATGGGCACCACTGACAGCCACAAATGATCTGTGTGTGTGTTTGTGTGTGTGTGTGTGTGTGTGTGTGTGTGTGTGTGCGCTTGTTAGTGTAGGCACCACAAACACGAAGTTTACAGCACACATGTATATGTGCTGTGTCAGCAGATGAGGTCATAAAACTATAAAATAGAACCCAACATACATGTTCTGTTCCTCCAGCTCATCTTTCCTGTTCATCATGGCAACGATGGCTTGACGCAGTTCCACTGGAGGGGGGGAGAGGCAGGGTGAGAGTGAGAGAGAGAGAGGCAGAGTGAGAGAGAGAGAGAGACAGGGAGAGAGAGAGAGACAGGGAGAGAGAGAGAGACACGGGGAGAGAGGTGAGCTGAATGTCAACACAACTCAAACATGCATACAGATTGTAAGTTTGTGTGATCATGTGTTCCCGAACTGTCCTTTAGTGCGTGTCAGAAGGCGATTTCTGGGGAGTCGTGTTGTTTTAGTAAAGCACAACAGCAGGCTGCATCATCTGTATGCAGATGCTTGGTTAGAAAACTGGGATTGACACTCTGATGAACTTTTCTTCATGCAGGAAAGCTTAACAGAATCTCTCTCTCTCTCCCCTCTCTGTCTGTCTCTCTCTCCCCCCTCTCTGTCTCTCTCTCCCCCCTCTCTGTCTCTCTCTCCCCCCTCTCTGTCTCTCTCTCTAATAAAACAGTTGGCTGCAGTGTGTGTTAGGTGCCTTGCTCAGCATCTTGTGCATCACAATATGCATGAATTACAGAGAAAACCAGAGTTTTGTGTGTTCGGCAACTTTGAAATGAACTTAAGTATGACAAAGTATGACAACGTATGACAACGAATGACAAAGTATGACAACGTATGACAACGAATGACAAAGTATGAGAAAGTATGACAAAGTACAACAAAGCGAGCGACACAGACAGTTTAACCACGCAGCTCTTTAGCTGTCGATCATCTACCAACAGCTATCAGCTGCAACAGCTGAAGAGTTGCACCTCACATGATAAACCACTTATATGTTCTCTGATATCTTTTTAAAAAACAGAAAAAATCAGTTATTTGAAATATATTAACACAAAGACATGTTCATTTCAATTTAGACGTTATACTGATATAACAAACGGATCATTTGGATTTTACTGATTTATTCTATTTTATTAAGTTCAATATCTAATTTGATTGCACTAAATTCATTGTAAGGGCGGCACGGTGGAGCAGTGGTTAGCGCGGTCGCCTCACAGCAAGAAGGTCCTGGGTTCGAGCCCCGGGGTAGTCCAACCTTGGGGGTCGTCCCGAGTCGACCTCTGTGTGGAGTTTGCATGTTCTCCCCGTGTCTGTGTGGGTTTCCTCCGGGGGTCCAGTTTCCTCCCACAGTCCAAAGACCTGTAGGTCAGGTGGATCGGCCGTACTACATTGTCCCGAGGCGTGTGTGTGTGTGTGTGTGTGTGTGTGTGTGTGTGTGTGTGTGTGTGTGTGTGTGTGTGTGTGTGTGTGTGTGTGTGTGTGTGTGTGTGTGTGTGTGTGTGTCGGCCCTGCCTGCTGCCCAATGGCTCCAGCATGCCTGCCGCCCTGAGAGCAGGATAAGCTGTTTGGATAATGGATGGATGGATTGATAAATGATTAAAATTCTAATAAACTGATAGTTAAGAAGCTCATCGGTGGCAGGGCGCCGGGTGTGGATGAGATTCGCCCTGAGATGCTGAAGGCTCTGGACATTGTTGGGCTGTCTTGGTTGACACGCCTCTTCAGTGGCGCGTGGAGGTCGGGGACAGTACCTGTGGAGTGGCAGACTGGGGTGGTGGTTCCCATATTTAAAGAAGGGGACCGGAGGGTGTGCTCCAATTATCAGGGCATCACACTGCTCAGCCTCCCTGGGAGAGTCTACTCTAGGGTGCTGGAAAGGAGGCTCCGACTGACTGTCGAACCTCAGATCCAGGAGGAACAATGTGGATTCTGTCCTGGCCCTGGAACAACGGACCAACTCTTCACCCTTGTGGAGGTGCTGAGGGGGGCCTGGGAGTTTGACCAGCCAGTCTACATGTGTTTTGTGGACTTGGAGAAGGTTTACAACCATGTACCCAGGGGCACTCTGTGGGGGGGTACAGCGGGAGTATGGGGTACCGGGGCAGTTGCTACAAGCCATCCGGTCCTTGTATAACCAAAGTGAGAGCTGTGTCCGCATTCTCAGCACGAAGTCAAACATGTCTTCGGTGGGTGTTGGACTCCGCCAAGCTTGTCCCTTGTCTCCGATTCTGTTTGTGATATTCATGGACAGGATCTCAAGACGCAGCCAAGGTGAGGAGTGTGTCCTTTTTGGGACTCTCAGAATTGCATCTCTGCTCTTCACAGATGATGTGGTTTTGTTGGCTTCATCAGAACACGACCTCCAGCGCACTGGGGCGGTTTGCAGCCGAGTGAGAAATGGCCGGGATGAGAGTCAGCACCTCCTGGTCTGAGGCCATGGTTCTCTACTGGGACATGGCGGATTGTTTCCTCCGGGTTGGGGATGAGTTGTTGCCTCAAGTGAAGGTGTTCAAGTATCTCGAGGTCTTGTTCACAAGTGAGGGTAAGATGGAGCGGGAGATTGACAGGCGGACTGGTGCAGCATCAGCAGTAATGCGGACGTTGTACCGGACCGTTGTACTGTCCCCCTGGTGAAACTCCTCACTGTCAGGTGAAAAGAAGCGGCTGGCGACTCCACATGTATGGGAGGAGGCATGTGGTAGTCTGCAGCCCTCCCCAGATCGGCAGACGGGGTGGAGCAGCGACCAGGATGGCTCGGAAGAGAGGGATAATTGGCCGGATACAATAGGGAGGAAAAAGGGGGGGACCCCCCCCCCAAAAAAAGACAAAAAAGTACATATGGCGGCATGGTAGTGCAGTGGTTAGCGCAGTCACCTCACAGCAAAAATGTCCTTGGTTCGAACCCCCGGGTCGTCCTCTGTGTGGAGTTTGCATGTTCTCCCCGTGTCTGCGTGGGTTTCCTCCGGGTGCTCCGGTTTCCTCCCACAGTCCAAAGACCTGTAGGTCAGGTGAATCGGCTGTACAACATTGTCCCTAAGTATGAGTGTGTGTGTGTGTGTGTGTGTTCATATGTGCATGTAGAAAGTGAGGGAGACAGCATGCAGAGCAGGAAGAGGAGGAGGAGAAGTCCATTACCTCCACAGCTCTGGTCTACACATCAGTGGAGACCAGAAATAAACGTGACCTTTCCTCCCGACACGCGTCCGCGGCTGGCGGCACCCGGCAACCAGCCATTAAGGACTCGAGTGCAGCCCAACGGCCTTCTGTCCCCCACCAACCCTGACACGCACAAATCAGTGTGTGTATCCCCCTGTGTGTGTGTGTGTGTGTGTGTCCATCCTAACCTACACGGACTTGCACAATGGCTCCAATAATAAATTCATTAGGGCGAGAGCAGGCTCACGTGATGGAGCTACTTTGTGAATTATAGACTCTATACTCCCCAATTAATGGACTCCACAGCCTCACAGCCCGTCCCCCCATCACACCCCGTCAGCTCCACGTGCAGAACCACTCTGTAGAACCTCTACCTCTATCTGCCCATCTCTTTCTCTTTCCCTCTCTCTCTCTCTCTCTCTCTCTCTCTCTCTCGCTCTGTCTCACTCTCATGCACAATTTTGTTCTCTCTCTCTCTTTCAGTCTCTCTCTCTCTCATGCACAACTATTCTCTCTCTCTCTTTCAGTCTCTCTCTCTCTCATGCACAACTATTCTCTCTCTCTCTTCAGTCTCTCTCTCATGCACAACTTTGTTCTCTCTCTCTCTCTCTCTCATGCACAACTTTGTTCTCTCTCTCTCTTTCAGTCTCTCTCTCTCATCCACAACTATTCTCTCTCTCTCTTTCAGTCTCTCTCTCATGCACAACTTTGTTCTCTCTCTCTTTCAGTCTCTCTCTCTCATGCACAACTTTGTTCTCTCTCTCTTTCAGTCTCTCTCTCTCTCATGCACAACTATTCTCTCTCTCTCTTTCAGTCTCTCTCTCATGCACAACTTTGTTCTCTCTCTCTCTCTCTCTCATGCACAACTTTGTTCTCTCTCTCTCTGTCTCTCTCTCTCATGCACAACTTTGTTCTCTCTCTCTCTTTCAGTCTCTCTCTCTCATCCACAACTATTCTCTCTGTCGCTTTCAGTCTCTCTCTCATGCACAACTTTGTTCTCTCTCTCTCTTTCAGTCTCTCTCTCTCATGCACAACTTTGTTCTCTCTCTCTCTTTTGGTCTCTCTCTCATGCACAACTTTGTTCTCTCTCTCTCTTTCAGTCTCTCTCTCTCATCCACAACTATTCTCTCTCTCGCTTTCAGTCTCTCTCATGCACAACTTTGTTCTCTCTCTCTCTTTCAGTCTCTCTCTCTCATGCACAACTTTGTTCTCTCTCTCTTTTGGTCTCTCTCTCATGCACAACTTTGTTCTCTCTCTCTCTCTCTCTCTCTCTCTCTCTCTCTCTCATGCACAACTTTGTTCTCTTTCTCTCTTTCAGTCTATCTCTCTCTCATTCACAACTTTGTTCTCTTTCTCTCTTTCAGTCTATCGCTCTCTCATGCACAACTTTGTTCTCTCTCTCATGTACAACTTTCTCTCTCGCTTTCAGTCTCTCTCTCATGCACAACTTTGTTCTCTCTTTCAGTCTCTGTCTCATGCACAACTTTGTTCTCTCTCTCTCATGCACAACTTTGTTCTCTTTCTCTCTTTCAGTCTATCTCTCTCTCATGCACAACTTTGTTCTCTCTCTCTCATGCACAACTTTGTTCTCTTTCTCTCTTTCAGTCTCTCTCTCTCATGCACAACTTTGTTCTCTCTTTCAGTCTCTCTCTCTCATGCACAACTTTGTTCTCTCTTTCAGTCTCTCTCTCATGCACAACTTTGTTCTCTCTTTCAGTCTCTCTCTCATGCACAACTTTGTTCTCTTTCTCTCTTTCAGTCTATCTCTCTCTCATGCACAACTTTGTTCTCTCTCTCTCGTGTACAACTTTCTCTCTCTCTTTCAGTCCTCTCTCATGCACAACTTTGTTCTCTCTTTCAGTCTCTCCCATGCAAAACTTTGTTCCCTCTCTCTCTTTCAGTCTATCTCTCTCTCATGCACAACTCTGTTCTCTCTCTCTTTCTCTCTCGTTCTCTTACGTTGCTTTAAAGCCATAGCTGATGTCTGCACACATTCTCGAGCAAACACCAATGCAAAAACACAGACACAAAGATTCACACACACACACACACAAACACACACACGCACTCACACTCGCATGCACACGTGCTGCTCTGCTCAACAGCGCCTCCTGTGACCTCCTCTTACTGAAGGCTAACACAACATTTGACCACAACTTTATTCCCATCCTTTAAGGCAGCCCTGCTCATAAGCCCCCCTCTGACTCTCTCACTACACAAAAACACACACACACACACAGGGAACTCTGTGTGTGAGGAGTGGAATTCGTTAATGCTAATTAGCTGCAGGGTAGATCACCAACATCACTCAAACCCTGTATGTGTGTGTGTGAGAGAGAGAGAGAGAGAGAGAGAGAGAGAGAGAGAGAGAGAGAGAGAGAGAGAGAGAGAGAGAGAGAGAGAGAGAGAGAGAGAGAGTCGGCCTGTTTGAGACACTGACATTTCTAACTCAAACGAATTCCAAACTGCTTCAAACCTGCAGCCTGTTTTATCCTTCCATCTGAACTGGTAACGTGTGACACGTGAATGACGGCTCTCCTCCGCCTCTCCACAGCACTCAAACCCTTTCATCCGCTCTGCTCAGGCTAGTGAGCCTGCAGCACGGTCATTCACTGGACCAACACTGCCACCTGGTGGACGGCTGAACCAAGACAGCCATCTCCTTTACTGAGGACAACGCTTTCACAGCACAGGACGTCATGCAGGACGTCATGCAGTCCGACCACTGCTCGTGCAGACAAACGTCAACATCAACAAGCTCGCAAACAGAAAATGCTTGTGTAACATTTTCTAGATAGCAACCTATTTTTTGGGGGGGGGGGATTTCCCCCCTCTTTTTCTCCCTAATTGTATCTGGCCAATTACCCCACTCTTCCACGTCATCCCGGTCGCTGCGCCACCCCCTCTGCCGATCCGGGGAGGGCTGCAGACTACCACACGTCTCCTCCGATACATGTGGAGTCACCAGGGGGACATAGCGTGCGGGAAGATCACGCTATTCACCCCCGGTTCCCGCTCCCCCCTGAACAGGCGCCCCGACCGACCCGATGAGGCGCTAGTGCGGCAACCAGGACACATACCCACATTCGGCTCCCCACCCGCAGACAACTGTGTCTGTGGAGACGCCCCACCAAGCCGGAGGTAACACGGGGATTCGAACCGGCGATTCCCCATGTTGGTAGGCAACGGAATAGACCGCTACGCTACCCGGACGCCCTCTAGATAGCATCTTAACTTAATTCAGGTTTCCACACAAAATCCCACCAAGCACAGTCTCACACGGAGGCTTCCCCCCATTCTGGATTCAGTTTCTTGGTGATACATCGGTCCAGGACAGCGAGACGTACTGTACTGTCCTGAGGCTAACGCACATCTGGAATGACTCATGACAGATGTGAGAGTACATCAGCATTAACGCACCCGATAGGAAAAGAGAGAGACTCCAGAGAGCAAGAGAAGGAAAGACTGAGAGAAAGAGCAAAAAAAAAAAAAAGTGAGAAAGAAAGAAAAAAAGACACACAGTTACTCACCCATGGTCATGGATTCTGGCAGAACTGGAGCTGGCAGCAGAGCAGAAAGTGGGGCGGTCTGGGCCGGCGGACTGGCTTCCATACTGACACAGGTGTGAACAGGTGTGGGAGACCAGTCAGACGGGCTTCTCTCATAAATAGCCGTTTCCATATTTATTTCTCTTCAAAATCAATCATCCATGTTTTCTAATAGGCACAAAAATGTCTGAATATCCGGCGGCCGTGGAGTGGTGGCCTACCTGAACTGCAGCTGGGATCTGCCGCTCTCACAGTTTTCCTCCGGCCCCGTCGGCTCGCGCCGAGGAGGAGGAAATGCAACCGTGTCCTCGACCGAACTCACTGACACAAAATAGAAGTGAAAGTAAAATGAAATACAACGAGGAAAAAGTCCCAGACTTTCATTTGATGCATGTTCAGCCTGCTTCACACACACACACACACCGCTTACAAAACCAGCTCTTCTGAAGGCATGGCTGACTTGTACCAGGGTCTGCATTCTGCTTTTTATTTTGTCCATTTCTAAGTTAGCAGAGTCACCCCTGTACTTCTGTAGCATATTGTCTATAAGCGTTTGGTAAGTGCTCTAGAAGGTCATCGTTCAGTCGTGGGATACACAACTAACACAACATGATCTTGAACCGCACTTCCAGTGTTCTCACAAGTGTGACCACATATCGTCCACAGCGAAGGTCTTGAAAACTGTCAACTAATAATAGAACGAGTCTAATTCCAATTAATATTTCACCTATTGGTAGCTCTAAAGTTCTGCCTACTACTGAGCACTTTCGCAAGATGCTTAAATTTGGTTTCATAAATATTAAGACCTCCATGTCATTGGACTTTGGGAGGAAACCGGAGGCCCCCGGAGGAAACCCACGCAGACACGGGGAGAACATGCAAACTTCACACAGAGGTCATGCAGGTCTGGTGAATCAGCCATACTAAATTTTCCTTTGGTGTGAATGTGTGTGTGCCGGCCCTGTGATGGCCTGGTGGCCTGTCCAGGGTGTCTCCCCGCCTGCCGCCCAATGACTGCTGGGATAGGCTCCAGCATCCCTGTGACCCTGAGAGCAGGATAAGCAGTTTGGATAATGGATGGATGGAATATCAGATCACTGTCTACCAAAGCCTTACTACTAAATGATCTGATTCTTGAACATAGTTTTGATATGATTGGTTTATGTGAAACATGGCTGAAACCAAATGTTTTCCTTCCCTTAAATGAAGCTTCCCCACCCGACGATACTTATGCCCATGTAGTTCGGGCAAATAAACTAGGTGGGGGTGCTGCCTTAATGTATAAATCTATTTTCGATCTGACTTCCAGAGGCTCTTGTTCTTGGTCCATCTCCCTCAGCCATGAATAGACTCGGCCCTGTCCAAATCGGCCTCCTGGCTGTTACTCACTGTTTCTTGCAGAATTTGGAGAATTTGTCTCAGGTCTTGTACCTCATGCTGATGAGATTCTAATTCTTGGTGATTTCAATATTCATCTGAGTAAGGCTGCTGATCCTCTAAGTAAAGGGTTTCTGGCACTAGTTGATACTTTTGGGTTCACTCAGTTTGTTCAAGAGTCGACTCATTGCAGCGGTAACTCACTTGATTTGGTTTTATCTAAAGAGATAACTGTTTCTGATCTGAATGTCCTGCCTGTCACACCTGCTGTGTCTGATCATTTTCTCATCAAATTTGAAGCATTATTGGCCTGTCCAGTTAATGTCAGCACAGATGTAATTGCCAATCACCACATTGGTCCCTCCACTGTAGCTGCATTTGGCCAGCAGCTGCCTGAAGTCTTGGCTCCTTTCAATGTAGAGACTGACTCTGTGGAAAATTTCACAAGTGACTTCAATGTGGCCCTCTCTAGTCTCCTCGATTCAGTTGCAGCTCTCACTACCGGAGCTAGGCGACTTAAGAGGCCTACACCCTGGTTTAACGATGAGACACATGCTCTTAAGCAGGCCTGCAGGAGACTGGAACGTAAACGGCGAAAATCAAAATTGGAAGTTTTTTTTTTAACTATCTAGGCCCAAGTGTTTATATTGAAATACAAGTGTGCTTTATCCGCTGCAAAAGCAGTGTATCTCTCTCGCTTAATTAATATTAATAAACATTATCCCAGATTTCTCTTTGACACTGTAGCTTCTTCTTCTTTCGGCTTGTTCTGTTTCCCAGGGGTCGCCACAGCAGATTCGACAGTTTCCATCGGTACCCTGTGAGGGCACAGCACCGACGGCGGTCTTGTCAATCTGCATAATGATCTGGCAAAATTTTACATCGGATGCCCTTCCTGACACAACCACTAACCCTATGGACGGGGGCACAGGTAAAGCGCTGGATGTCATCCCAGTATTCATGGACTTGCACCCATGCCTGTCGCCATTCTTTGACACTGTAGCTAAACTTAACAAAAGGTAGCCGTCTATTAGCTGCTCGCCATTCATGGCCTATGATTTTCCAGACTTTTTCTGCAATAAGGTTGATGAGATCATAAACAAAATTGGTTCTTCAACTCCAGCTACTCCTGCAGATCCTGTCTTACCATACTTTTATACATTGAGCCACATATAGTCCCTGTTATTACAGCTTTTGAGACTGTCTTATTACTTTGACTAAGCTCAGGTTAGCTTCTAAACCAACTACTTGTCTACTTGAAAAACTGTTTTTAAAGACCTCTGACCTTTCCTGGGACCTACAATGCTAAATAGACACTGTTAATTCATCACTTACTACTGGCACTGTTCCACAGCAGTTTTAAGACAGCTGTGGTCAAACCTCTACTTAAGAAACCACACCTCGATCATGGGTCTCTTATCGACCAGTCTCTAGCCTTCCATTCTTTTCTACAGACAGTTGTGTATCAACAACTTTCGACTCATATATAAGAAAACTATTTATATGAATCTTTTCAATCGGCTTTCAGGGCCCGTCACTCCACTGAAACTGTTCTAACCAGAGTGGTAAATGGATTGTTATGGATTCTGATTCCACCTCAGTGCTTCTAGTACTGGACCTCAGTGCAGCCTTTGACACCAATGATCACTGTTTACTATTGGAAGAAATTTTAATTTTGGTGTCTCTGGCTTAGCTCTCTCTTGGATGAGGTCCCACTAATCTCAAAGACACATTGTGGTCTGCTATAATAATATTACATCAAAATTCTCTGATGTTAAATGTGGTGTACCTCAGGGCTCAGTTTTTGGCCCTCTACTTTTCTCTCTTTATACGCAGTCATGGAATAAATTTCCATTGCTATGCAGATGACACTCAGCTGTATGTGCCTATAAGGGCTGACAATCGTACTCAAATTACTAACTTAGAGGCCTGCTTGACTGCTGTGAGTAATTGTATGTCACTAAATTTCATGCTTTTAAACTTGGATAAGACTGCTGGTAGTTGGCCCTGCTAGACAGACACCAATTTGATCAAGTAACAGTAATGCTTGACAACTCTTTGTTTTCACAAAGTGTGGCAGCCAAAAATCTTGGTGTTGCATTTGATCCCAGCCTCTTTTTTTTTGTTTTGTTTTGACAAGCGCGTTAAAGAAATCACCAAGACTGCCATTTTTCCACTTATGTAACAAAGCTAAAATTCAGTCTTTCCTGTCGATGGCTGATGCAAAGACTCTAATACATGCATTTGTTTCATCCAGACTTGATTACTGTAATGTTCTGTTTTCAGGTCTGCCACATGCTAGTACTAAAAGTCTTCAGATGGCTCAAAATGCTGCAGCTAGAAACCTAACTAAAACTAGAAAATTTGACCATATTACACCAATTCTTGCCTGCTTTCATTTGCTTCCTATCCATGTTAAATCAGACTTCGAGGTACTTCTGCTGTATCCTAAATGGGCTTGCCCCATCATACCAGTCTTATCTCCTCAAACCGTATATTCCATCTTGAGCTCTCTGCTCTCAAAATACAGGGCTCCTCTGTGTACCAATAGTTAAAAAGAAGTCAGCTGGTGGCAGGGCCCTATCCTATCAGGCCCAGTTCTTGCGGAATAACCTGCCTGCTGCCGTCAGATCAGAGTCTGTGGAGTCCTTTAAATCCAAACTAAAAACTCATCGTTTTGCCTTAACCTACAATTAGTTGCCTTTAAATTGAGTACTTCATGATCTGTACTGCATGGCGGGTCAGTTTCTGCCTCAATGAGTTTACCAAGCAATGTCCTGCCGACAAGATTATAGAGTGCAGATTATTGCAACTCTTCTCTTTTCTCTCACATGTCTTTCCCTCTCTCTTTTACACTGTTCTATCAACGGAGGGAAAATAATGATGACCTATAAGCACGACATGTGCCCAAATCCTAGCATGTAAGAAACTGTCACGGAACACGGACCATGTACTGAATGAACATAGAACAGCTAAAGCACGGGTGATGATGACCAAAAATGATTTGGCACAGAGTTAATCAACACTTGGGAAAAAGAAAAAAGTTTTTTCTGAGGGGCAAATCTGGTTTGGGATGTCTTTCCATGTCAAAGGTTTTATTAGGACTTGAAGAGTCCTACCTGGTTGGGGGTCTGCAGGGGTCACAGGGATCAGGATGTCGGAGCTGCTGTGGTCAGTCATCACCTGTAGGGGGCTCCACGTAGACACACTGGACAGGCTGCCCACCACCACCCTGAAAAAGACTGCTATTACAACAACGCACCAGATTCTTTATATTTCAACCTGGGTTTTATTTTCATAATTTTCCATCATACACAACAGTTTTGAGCTCATTTTACTGACCCACTTCATTTAGTAGATTTTGGACACGGACCACAGCTGGACTCAGCTCTACAAAGGTGTGTTATGGGACAACTGAACATGAATGTAAGACATGTTTCAACAAGTCCAATATAACCCAATCGGCTCTGTGCATAACTGTAGTCCACTGACTTCCGGTTTCTACTGCAGCGGTCATACCCGTTTCCTGTTGGCGTGTGCTATTGACAATGGCATATTTTTCGCGATGCCTGTAAGATTTACCATGGATAAATGTCAACGACATGCACAGAATTGTCGACAAACTTTCACCTGCACCTACCAGCAAACGGGTGAAAAGTTTCAAGTTATGTCCACAATTATGAGGATGAGCGGATGGCTGGACGGACGGACGGACAGACGGAATTGTGGCCCTAACTTGATATGTACAACTTGAAACTTTTCACCCGTTTGCTGGGAGGTGCAGGTGAAAGTTTATTAACAATTCTGTGCATGTCGTTGACATTTATCCATGGTAAATCTTGCAGGCATCGTGAAAAATACGCCATTGTCAATAGCACACGCAAACAAACAGGAAACTGGTATGACCGCTGCAGCAGAAACCAGAAGTCAGTGCACTACAGTTATGCACAGAGTCGACTATCTAAAGCATGTAATTGGAAGTGAAAACCAAATTGAAATTTAAAAGTAATTAGCTGAAATGTCCACTATCAATGGTTGACGACATTGCAGATCTACTTCCTGGTTCAACTTGGAGGAAGTAGCAGCCTACACATACCGTGGGTAGTAGTAACATCCATAAACTAGACAGCCAGCACAACAGAGAAGTCATAGATAATGGAGAGTCATGGACACAGTGACTGAGACACTAGGGGGGGGGGGGGGGGTTTGTTGTTGAAAGGACAGGTTTAAGACAATGGAAAGAAGAACTGGAGTTGGTCCCCGGGCACTGCAGCTGCCCACTGCTCCTATACAACAGGATGGGTTAAATGCAGCAAACACATTTCTTTGTAACCTGTAAAATTACAAAAATAAAGTGGCCTTCTTTTCTTTCTTAAGACTCTTGTTCAGCTGACCCATAAGACACCATTGTAAAGCTGAGTCCAGCGGTGGTCCCCTGTCCGAAACCTAAAAAAACGAAGATAATGAGTAAGATGAGATCATAACTGAAATGTGTGATGGCAAAAAACTACAAAAATAAGACCCAGTTTGATAAAAACTGTTAATACGGCGGATGCAAGGTAGTTCGTTTTAATTCAGCCTGTGAGAAGTCATATCGGTGTTTTATTCCTCTGATGTTGAAAATGATATTGTAAAGACCCTGACCCTCACAGTCTCACAACCTAACAATCGTACAATCTTACAATCTCGCAATCTTACAAGCGCCTTTTACTGGTGTATACATGTCATAATACTTAATAAGGGGTAGCGTGGCAGTCTATTCCATTGCCTACTAACACGGGGATCGCTGGTTCAAATCCCCGTGTTACCTCCGGCTTGGTCAGGCATCCCTACAGACCCAATTGGCCGTGTCTGTGGGTAGGAAGCCGGATGTGGGTATGTGTCCTGGTCGCTGCACTAGCACCTCCTCTGGTTGGTCGGGGCGCCTGTTCAGGGGGGAGGGGGAACTGTGGGCAATAGCGTGATCCTCCCACATGCTATGTCCTCCTGGTGAAACTCCTCACTGGCAGGTGAAAAGAAGCGGCTGGTGACTCCACATGTATTGGAGGAGGCATGTGGTGGTCTGCAGCCCTCCCCGGATCAGTAGAGGGGGTGGAGCAGCGACCGGGGCGGCCGGAAGAGGGGGGTAATTGGCCAAGTACAATCGGGGAGAAAATCAAAAAACAAGATCGAAAATTAAAACTTTCACCAAATTGGGAAGAGACATGAGGTGCTTTTACAAATTGCTTCAATCTATTGTTGTTCTTTTTTCCCCCCCTGTGATGGCCTGGCGGCCTGTCCAGGGTGTCTCCCCGCCTGCCGCCCAATGACTGCTGGCATAGGCTCCAGCATCCCCGCGACCCTGAGACCAGGAGAAGTGGTTTGGAGAATCGAAAAATTAAAACTGACCGTACATACGCAAGTTTTCGATTTCTTGACGCGATAAATAGAAAATTCCAGACTTGAAATGAGATTACCTTTATCGTTTTGTGTGTCATGTCCAAATCTGTCTAAATGTCCCAAATTAACAGACTCCGTTTCAGGTCGAGTGTTTTTCTCAAATCATTTCATTCATTCAGGTCCTGTGTACGTCAACCTGCTCCGGACAACACCGCAACACGGCTTTCCACCGTCGAGCTAAAAACACCAGGATCCCCACTGTTTTCAGTAATTCCTTTTCTAGGACTATTCCAAGACATTATCCATGACATTGTCTTGGATAGCCATGCCAGACGTTGCTGACGGAAGGTCATATTATGGCTGAACACACTGCCCACGACTGAACATCCTCACATTAAAATGGGACTTTGTAACCTAACTTTACAATTTTCAATGACCTCGATCACATTTCCAGAGCGTTTTATCGATTCTCTCATTTTCCAGGTGTTTTCCATGTCTGAAAAACTAGCCCATACATTTCCAGGTGTTCCTGGACGGGTGGGAACCCTGAATGTGTTGCACTCCCCGGGCCTCATGTGTCATTCGCTACTGTGAGCCAATTTGTTTGTACACACCCATGGGGTTTTTTAGCCCTCAAGATTGTCTGACACCTCCCCAGTGTCACTAGTCTCAAGGACCTCCTTGAACCGTGCCGCCATATACTTAATAAAGCCTTGGTCTGTGAGCAGCCGTGGGTTAAAGCGCCAATAATAACTTTGCTTGAGCAAATCACGCTTCAGTTTTAGTGATACAGGACTATGATCTGATATTAATACGTTGTGATACTTAGTGTGATCAATGTTAGACACTAAATTTTGTATCCACTAGAAAATAATCAATTCTCGTGTACGACTTACGGACGTGAGAGAAAAACGAACAGTCTCTATCCGCTGGGTGTTGTAGTCTCCAGATGTCAGCCATATTTCTTGATTTAATTAGGTTATTTAATGTTTGGACAGATGTAATGGCAGGTGGGATGCGGGAAGAGAGCCTATCCAGACATGGATAGGCTCTCTCTCGCCTCCCATTAACAGATTGGTGGTGCCGAGATCTGGAATTAAATCAAACAATTTACGGAAAAGGTTTGGAGCGAATGTATATTTCCAGTAATCATAATACACCTGCCGCCTGGATCTGTGACCACAGAAACAAGCCGAAATTGAATATTCTTGTGAAAAAGAAGGGCAACGCCCCTAGCTTTGGATGTAAAGGGCGATTGATAAACTTGAGAAATGCAGATAGCGCTGCTCAGTCGCCTCTGCTCTGGAGCGTTCATATGAGTTTCTTGTAGAAACATCATGTCAGCTTTCAAAGATTTAAAATGTGCAAACACTTTACCCCGCTTGACAGCGCGACCAAGCCCCCTCGAGGTAGTAATGAGGGGTTCTATCATTTCATTTGAAGCCTCCAAAAAAAGGGAACAGTGCCATTGGTTGGTGGAGACTGAAAATATACTCCCAACTCTTCAACAGTCCTACAGGAACTCTCTTCTACAAGAAGATTATGATAAGATCTTGAAGTTAAAATATGAGGGGAACTGTATTCTCAGTGGAAACATTAGCAAACTCTTACTCAAGCTCAGCAAGAGACATTTCAAATTGGGCAACAAACCGGAGAGGCTGTTGGCCAGACAATTAAAGGGGGGCGCAGGTGAGCCATGCAATTGACAAAATTAAATCCAAAACAGGTGATTTGTTAATTAACCATAGAGAAATAAACAACCAATTTAAAGAATTTTATTCAGAATTATACACCGTGAAGTCTCAGGCCACCAGTGCAGACTTTGCCGGCTTCTTCGACTCTCTTAATTTGCCAAAACTGGATGAGTCAGCTAGGTTAGAACTACATTCTAATTTTTCGGAGAGCGAATTAATAGAGGCAATTAAAACGTTTCCCTCTGGTACAGCGCCAGGCCCTGATGGGTTTGGTCATGAATTTTACAAGGCATTTCATAAGACACTTGCCCCACTTTTCTTCCCCCCCCTTTTCTCCCCAATTATACTTGGCCAATTACCCTACTCTTCACATCCGGCTTCCCATCCGCAGACACAGCCAATTGTGCCTGTAGAGACACCCGACCAAGCCAGAGGTAACACGGGGATTCGAACCGCCGACCCTCGTGTTGGTAGGCAACAGAATAGACTGCTACGCTACCCAGGCGCCCTACTTGCCCCAGTTTTACTCCGGACGATTAGCGTCTCCATTAAAAATAACAGATTAACTCAGTCCCTATACGAGGAAAATATATGTATTTTGTTAAAAAAAAAAGGTAAGGAGGAAACGGAACCCGGAAGTTACAGACCCATCGCTCTCCTCAACTTTGATCCAACGTTGGTTACAAAAATAGTAGCTAACAGATTGGGGAGGAATCCAAACTTGCTCGATCAATGTCAGATATAAACTGATCCAATTCAAAGTCATTCATAGACTCCACTATTCAAAGACCAAATTACACAACATTTACCCATCTGTTTCGCCATTGTGTGATAGATGCAAAGTTGAAGAAGGTTCTCTTGCGCATCTTTTCTGCCTCTGTCCTCACTTACACAAATTTTGGTGTGAAATATTCCTGTGGTTCTCCGGAGTCTATGAAAGGGACATTCCTCCTGATCCAGAACTGGCACTCTTTGGACACTCAGAGTCTGCTTTAAGCTACACACCTGAGGAACAATCAGCATTGATGGCTGACATGGTAGCCGCCAAGAAAATGATCCTAACAGACTGGAAATCACCTACGCCCCCCTGCTTACAGACATGGCTCAATGAAATGATCATAATCATACAGATGAAGAGAATACGCTTCCATAAATCTAAAGCACCCAATAGATTCCTGAGCATATGGGGTCCATTCACTGATTATGTCAAAGAAAAATCAGTTTTAATTACAGTCTGTAGTGATGTCTGACAGTCATCAGCAAAGCATGATGGTTATTTGTAATTCCTTTCTCCTAACATCCACTGTCTACCTCTTGCAACGAGCAATCACCCAGGCCTGCAGAGACATCAGTGTTGGCCAGTCGGTGTGTAAATTCAGGCTTTACCCAGGTTCTAAACTGGTCTCTGAGACAAACTGGGTGTGTACGCACAAATTTCCCCCTAGTAACGACTGATCATGAGGCCGCTGGTGCTGTAACGTCCTCACACGGTTTCTTTAAGTTTCTTGGCATATTTCAATTTTGGTTAAATCACTCAAAAAAAAAGCTCCGAAAAAGGGAAGTTGTGGTTTTGTGCTGCTGGTAAATAAGACGAAGGAGGGAGGGCGAGTTGAATTTCTCTTAACTCCTCTGCTTTTACTTACTGCTCAGAGCCGACTCTCTCTTCCTCCTCCTCCCCTTCCTCCTGCTGCTGGGTCCTTGGTTTGTACACGTCTTCTTCCTCCTCCTCATCTTCCTCCTCTTCCTCATTGTCAACGCTCTTGCTGTCCGGCAGCAGGGGCGAGGTGGGGGGCGGAGTCCGACAGACGTGCGGTGAGCCCACCCAGCTGAGCACGGCGGGCTCAGCCAACCCATTGTCAAGGCTGTGGGCAGGGAAGATGGAGAACGCTGGCTCCAGCGGGTCAAAACCCTCCTCCACGCTCCCCTCACCCGGGGCTGTCTGGCTTTTCCTTATGGACCCCACCCTCCGGGCGTCCCTCTCGCTCTCCTCCTCGTCCTCCGCCCCGCCGTCCAGGTCATCGTCAAAGGAAATGATGTTGGTGACCTTCTTCCTCCGCCGCCGCTCTCGCCTCAGCCCGGAGTCTGCCGAGGAAACAATGAAACGCAGCAGGAAAACAAAGGTATTTTGAGTACAATTCAATCACAGTACTTCTACTTTGACTTGTCCCCCCCCCCCCCTTTTTTTTTCTCCCTAATTGTATCTGGCCAATTACCCCACTCTTCCGAGCCGTCCTGGTCATTGCCCCACCCCCTCTGTCGATCCGGGGAGGACACATACATGTGGAGTCGCCAGCCACTTCTTTTCACCTGACAGTGAGGAGTTTCACCATGGGGACGTAGCGGGTGGGAGGATCACGCTGTTCCCCCCAGTCCCCCCGAACAGGTGCCCCAACCGACCAGAGGAGGCATTAATACAGTGACCAGGACACATACCCACATCCGGCTTCCCACCCGCAGACACGGCCAACGAAGCCGGAGGCAACACGGGGACTCAAACTGGCGATCCCCATATTGGTAGGCAACGGAAGAGACCGCCACGCCACCCGGACGCCACTTTGACTTGATTTATCACGACGTATTCTACTTCGGTGTTTTACTTTAATAAGTCTTACAGAGTAAAATAATGTCTAGATGAAGAACTAGTTTCAGTAAGTGTCAGTGAAACCAGGTGTTTTTCAAAATTAATGTGGTTCGTTAATGTCCAACGATACGGGCCACGTCAACTAACGAATATTTCCATAGTTTCAGTCTGTAGATGTGAGAGTAACAAAAGTCACTTCCAAAGTAATAACTCGAGTAGTTTTTCCACTAAGACACTCAGTTACTCTGACTTGACTCATTTTCTTCATCAGTACTTCTAATAGTACTCGAGTACATCGTCACTGAAGTAGCAGTACTTCTACTCCAGCAGGAATTACCAGTTGTCTTTCCATCTTGGTTCAGAACGGAACCGAACAGGACGGACAGCAGAACCGCACAACGTTCATTCCTAGATGAATTCAGACTACCAGCAGCTTTTACGGCATGAGGAACAGAAACCTTCTGGATCGATTTCATTTCCTGCTGAAGTGCTTCGCCAAACCACTCCCATTGTTCAGCGTTCAACAACAACAACACTATATTACGCTGTGGTCCAGACTTCCTCATTGGCGTTGTTGCTGGTAAAACGTTTTAACATCACATTATGGAGGTACAAGTGTCCTGTAGCGATAAAACCCTGATGAAGAGCCTTCCTCATCAAACAAGAGGAACTTGTTTAGCGCTCAGGAACAAACACAAGGGCTCCACAATTATTCATACATCCATTATCCGAACCGCTTATCCTGCTCTCAGGGTCGCGGGGATGCTGGAGCCTATCCCAGCAGTCATTTGGCAGCAGGCGGGGAGACACCCTGGACAGGCTGCCGGGCCATCACACACACACACACACACACACACACACACACACACACATTCACACCGAGGGACAATGTAGTACGGCCGAGTCACCTGACCTCCAGGTCTTTGGACTGTGGGAGGAACCGGAGCACCCGGAGGAAACCCACGCAGGCACGGGGAGAACATGAAAACCCCACACAGAGGACAACCCGGGATGACCCCCAAAGTTGGACTACCCCCGGGCTCGAACCCAGGACCTTCTTGCTGTGAGGCTACCGCGCTAACCCCTGCGCCACCGTGCCGCTCCACAATTAATCAATCCACCCCCCTTTTCTGCCCCAATTGTACCGGGCCAATTACGCCTCTCTTCCGAGCCGTCCCGGTCACTGCCCCACCCCCTCCGCCAGTCCGGTGAGGGCTGCAGACTACCACATGCCTCCTCTGATGCATGTGGAGTCCAACTGGAACACTGCCTGTCCCAACACAACCACCACATCACCACCACCTTTCAAATGGAGGAAATAATGCAAAGTCTTAGGGATCGTGGCACGTTTCAGCCTTTAGTTAGTGGGCGTGTAACTGCATAGTGGGCTGAGTATGTCTGTTGTGTCAACCCACCAGCGGAGGCGCTGCGGGGCAGCACAGGCAGCGGGTCTGAAGCTCCTTCGGCGCGGGTGATGAAGCCCGGCACAGCGGCGGTAGCAGTGCTGATCTCCCGCAGCAGGCTGCTGACCCCCTGCGTGGACTCCTTCCACAGGCTGCCAATTCCTTGGGTGGACTCCTTCAGGAGATGGGAGACGGACGAGCCCCCCGTTCTTGACAACCCTCCGTTGAGGTCGCTGTTGTCAATGTTAATGGCAAACAGGATGGAGTTGAGCCCTGAGGGAAGGCGGAGGGGGCAGAGAGTTATGACTTGTAGACAGACAGAAAGACAGATAGACAGACATACATATATACTATATACTTGAACTCCTTCACTTGAGGCAGCAACTCATCCCCAACCCGGAGGCAATCCACTATATACACACACACACGTGTGTGTGTGTGTGTGTGTGTGTGTGTACACACAGATGAATGTGTGCGTTTGTATATTTTTCCACATACTAATCTGACTTTATTTTCATTTTATCTTATTCTATTCTCTGTACCGACAACACCAGGCTAGAGTCCTAGTGCATGTAATGCACATGGCATGAAAGAATTTCTGATTCTGATGAAATCTGAGGGATACTGGAAGTTTCTTGAACAGAACACAAGGTCTTCAGTCAAGGAGCTAAAGCAGTGCCAAAAATGAGTCTTCCAACAAGACTACGACCCAAAGCATTCAAGCCAATCTACCAAAGAACTTCTCAGGAGGTGGAAGATTTGTTATTTTGGATTGGCCAAGTCAGAGTCCAGACCTAAATCCAATCCAGATGCTGCGGCAGGACCTGAAGTGGGCAGTTCATGTCGGACACCCCTCAAACCTCACTCAACTGACCGAATTCTGTAAAGAAAGGTGGGCAAAGACCCCTCTAAAGAGGGGTGAGAGACTGACTAGCGGCTATAGGAGACGTTTACTCCCAAGTTATCGCTGCTAACGGACGAGCCACGAGCTACTGACTGAAGAGGGTCACATACACTAAACACATGGAATCGGAGTTTTTGTTAAATAAACAATGAAAATATATCATTTTTTTGTTTTGTTTCTGTCCTTTATTTCATTGTCTTTATTAAGAATTGGGGTTTAGATAAAGATTTGAAAAGTTTATTTTAATATCTTGTACAAAAATAATGACCGTCCCTGTGGGGTCACTTTCAAGAAGCACTGTCTAGATTCACAGAAAGACAGGCAGACAGACAGATGGGGGATAGACAGACAGATGGGCAGGCAGGCAGACAGACAGACAGACAGGCAGACAGACAGATGGGCGGACAGACAGTTGGACAAATGGGCGAACAAACAGACGGACAGATGGGCAAACAGACAGACAAACAGAGACAGACAAACAGAGACAGACAGACAGATAGGTGGACAAACAGGTGGACAAATGGGCAGACAGACAGACAGACAGATGGGCAAACAGACAGCCAGACAAAGAGACAGACAAACAGAGACAGATGGGTGGACAGACAGAGACAGACAGACAGATAGGTGGACAAACAGGTGGACAAATGGGCAGACAGACAGACAGACAGATGGGCAAACAGACAGACAGACAAACAGAGACAGACAGACAGACAGACAGACAGACAGATGGGCGGAAGACAGACAGACACAGTAAGTTGCTTTGAATACGTGTGTCCACCACAGTCATGGTGAGTCAGTATAAGTGGTGTGTGTGTGTGTGTCTGACCTGCAGCCATGGTGGGCAGCATGCTGGCCCGCTCCTCATCCAGGATGAAGGCCCAGTCTTCATAGTAGGTGCTGCAAAACCAAAGCAAAACATGATCTCAGGTCCAGACGGACAGGAAATCCCTTTTCCTAAAGTCTGCAAATACTGTCGCGCTGGAAGAATGTGAGGGGGGGGGGGGGACACACACCTGGCAAAAGAATACATACCACAAACACACACACACACCACATCATAATCTGCAGCACACAGACATTCTCATCCAAATGCACTAGCATGCAAATACAGACACACATGTGAAAACACACACACACGCACACACACACACACACACACCTGAGGCGTGCGTGGTCGGCCAGCAGGGCGTGCAGGTAGCGCTCCAGCGAGTGCTCGTTGAGGGAGCAGCGCAGCCAGGCCCGGCCCCGGCCCAGCTCCGATGAAATGTGGCGCAAAGAGTAAAACCTCTGCAGCTCATGTCTGTTCAGGTGCTCCTTCACATAGAACCAGAACGTCAGCTCTGAGACGGACAGACAGACAGACAAAGACAAGACGGACAGAGAGAGAGAGAGATTTTGATTGACTGACTGAGAGAGAATAAGAGAGAGAGAGAGATTCATTTTGTACCACGTGTGAACAAACGGCCTTCAGGAAAGTCAAAGCAGGACCAGTTTCCTCCACCTCCATCACACCGTGACCCGTCTCTCCATCACCCCAACACTCTGAAAGACGACCTTCGAACTCTGAATATTCACACGACTTGCTTGTTCAAGAAAACAAGAGCAAAAGGGAAATAATCCAACGGGGGGATAATTCAACGTGGGAGGGGGGGGTAATTTAACGGGGGAAATAATTATCCGTGTCTTTTTCCTTGAGAAAGTTTCCGGGACGTGGTAATTAGTGGGAACGAGTGTTGCGGAGGTCATCTGTTTTGCATACAATTAGCATACGGCCTTAGACAAATGTGTTGAATTATGGCTGCTACTGGCGTCGGCGGTGGAGGCCCGGCTCTCGTTAGGCAGCGGGGAGACCACGAACGCCGTCCCGTCCTTCTCCTCCATGTCCTCCACTGTGAGATACGAGGGAACTTCAGACGTGGTTCTTCTAATTGCACCTTCAGCGGAGCGACCCAGCCCACCATCCTGGCGTCCCATCATGCAGTCTGCTCCCTCACAACCAACTGGATGCCTCAACTTTGACTCCTTTAAAGGAAAACTCCACTTTTTTACACCTGGGTCTTGTTTTCTTAATATTGTTCATCCTTCCTGTCGACTGGGCCGCGGGTTACGCCCCCTTCTGATGTGGAGGACTCTGGAGAGGAGCGATGTCAGCAAGGTAAGCTAACACTCAAGTCCACTTTACCTCACACAAGTCCGGTTTATCTTTCTTTTTGTGTGGATTTTTTCCCTTTTCTTTCACCCCAATTGTACCCGGCCCATTACCCCACTCTTCCGAGCCGTCCCGGTCTCTGCTCCACCCCCTCTGCTGAGCCGGGGAGGGCTGCAGACTACCACATGCCTCCTCCCATACATGTGGAGTCACCAGCCGCTTTTCACCTGACAGTGAGGAGTTTCACCAGGGGGATGTAGCACGTGGGAGGATCACGCTATTCCCCCCAGTTCCCCCTCCCCCTGACCGACCAGAGGAGGCGCTAGTGCAGCAACCAGGACACACACCCACATCCGGCTTCCCACCCGCAGACACAACCAGTTGTGTTTGTAGGGATGCCCGACCAAGCCGGAGGTAACACGAGCATTCGAACCAGCGATCCCGGTCTTGGTAGGCAATGGAACAGACCGCCATGCTACCCGGACGCCCCTAGTACGGCTTATCTAAGTATCTCATTTGCAAGTAAAAACGAAACTGACAGTTTAGATTTATTAGCCGAAATTAAAAGTAAAATTATTTGATTAAAAACTGAAACTACAACTTGTGAAATGAGCTACCGCACTATTATATACCATCATAATACTATTCTATACCATTATAACACTATTCTATACCATTATATCACTATTATATACCATTATAACTATTATATAACATTATATCACTATTCTATACCATTATAACTCTAATATATACCATTATATCATTATTCTATACCATTATAAATATTATATACCATTATAACTCTAATATATACCATTATATCATTATTCTATACCATTATAACTCTATTATATACCATTATATCACTATTATATACCATTATCTCACTATTATATACCATCATAATACTATTATATACCATTATAACTCTATTCTATATCATTATATCACTATTCTATACCACTATAACTCTATTATATACCATTATATCACTATTCTACACCATAACTATTATATACCATTATAACACTATTATATACCATTATCTCACAATTATATACCATTATATTACTATTATATACCATTATCTCACTATTATTTACAATTATAACACTCTTCTATACCATTGTATCACTATTATATACCATTATATCACTATTATATACCATTATAACACTATTATATACTATTATATCACTATTATATACCATTATAACACTATTATATACCATTATATCACTATTATATACCATTATATCACTATTATATACCATTATATCACTATTATACACCATTATAACACTATTATATACCATTATAAGACTACACGAAGTCCCCGATTTACAAACGCCTGTACTTACAAACCAACCTCTGTAAAGGCCATTATCTTTTTTAAATCGAGTTACGGAGCATTCAGGTAGAGTAGTGGTCTATTTTGTTGCCTACCAACACAGGGATCGCCCGTTCGAATCCCCGCGTTACCTCCGGCTTGGTCGGGCGTCCCTACAGACACAATTGGCTGTGCCTGCGGAGTGGGAAGACGGATGCGGGTATGTGTGCTGGTCACTGCACTAGCGCCTCCTCTGGTTGGTCGGGGCGCCTGTTCGGGGCAGAGGGGGAACTGGGGGGAATAGCGTGATCCTCCCACGCCCTACATCCCCCTGGTGAAACTCCTCACTGTCAGGTGAAAAGCAGCGGCTGGCGACTCCACGTGTATGGGAGGAGGCATGTGGGAGTCTGCAGCCCTCCCCGGATCGGCAGAGGGGGTGGAGCAGTGACTGGGACGGCTCGCAAGAGTGGGGTAATTGGCTGGACACAATGGGGGAGAAAAAGTGGGGGGGGGGGTCCAAAAAAAAGAGAAAATATAGATAGAAAGAGAGAGAAAATGAAGAGGGGGAAGGAGAGTCTCTCCTTTGTGACTCAATCATAACTGTAGGATTTGTCTGTTGTGTGTGTGTGTGTGTGTGTGTGTGTGTGTGTGTGTGTGTGTGTGTGTGTGTGTACCAGCTCTCCTAGGTAACACAGAGCCGCCCACTGAGAGTGTTGCTGTGCAACATCCCAAACATTTCTCCTCACCTGTGTCAAGGTGTTAACATTCACACGTTTTTGGTTTTTGGAGATACTTTACCGTCACTACATACGTGCAATGAGTTTGAATGTGTCCTCTGCATGTCCCCACCCTATATGTCCCCACCCTATATGCCCCCACCCTATATGTCCCCACCCTATATGTCCCCACCCTATCGTACAGGAGCAGTGGGCGGCTGCAGCACCCGGGGACCAACTACAGTTCTTCTTCCCATGCCTTGCTCAGGGGCACAGGCAGCAGTAGTAACCCCAACATGCATGTCTTTTTGGTGGTGGGAGGAAACCCACGCAGACACGGGGAGAACATGCAGACTCCACACAGAAAGGACCCGGGACGGGCTCGGGTTCGAACCCAGGACCTTCTTGCAGTGAGGCGACAGTGCTCACCGCCGTGCCGCCTCTCTTTTCCAACAGAACTGGGTGAAATAACCTGCAGAGGGAATTAAACTTGGGGTATTTCCCTGGTTTCCCTTCGATATAAAAAAACAAAACTAAAACAAATAAAAACAGGTGGTTCCTGTGGTCCAGAAGAGTCTCGGGTCGAGTCAAAATGACAGCACAGTAAGAAAGGAGGCCGTCACCTTGGCCTTAACATTCCCCGTCTCTCTTCCTGGCATGACGGGAAGGAAAACTAATCATTCCATCAGATGAGGCGGGTTCGAGCCCACATGACTCTGCCATCTTACAGCGTCCGAGACTCCGGTGCCCTGCCGGACGACACCAAAAACACGGTCAATACTGGGCGCGGCCGCCACCAGACAGCCCTCGATTTTATGGGAACTGCCGGTCTGCATGGGCTAGCAGTTAGCTTAGCCTGTCCCGCTTCCGCGTCCTGTCAGACCGCCCTCGGTGTTTCCTCTTCAAGCACAGCTCCAGGCAGGGCCGTGATCCCTGGGCCCACAGGAGGCAGCAGACCAGGCTCTCCCAGCCGATCCAGCACCAGCTCTCCCAGCCATCAAACCAAGACACACTTAGACACATATGTGGACGAAGACACTGCATGGACGGTACCAGGTGAGGCCGCCGCAAACATGAATTTGCGCCGCCATCTTCCCACACCGGAAGCAGAACCTATGGTTGTAATATCCTGTCATTAAGTTCCTTTTGGTCATATAATGGACTGGCTATGGGGGTAGGAAAAAGTCATGGACCAGATCTGCTCCCAGGAAGCCTTGTGTTGACTACGCAATTTCCTCTGGCGTGCGACGCAAACGCCCTCGAAAATGTGAAGGATTGCTCTACTACGGATCTCAGAGATGGACGGACTAAATAGTGTTCATCATAAATGCTTCACCTCCAAGTATGAAAAGTAGTCCACATCATCCATGTTGGGGTAGCAGAGATTTGCAGAAAAAACATACTTGCTACACACGCAGGTTAACAGCCGTGATGCATTTGACTGTCTTCGTGGCAGGAACGTGGATCTGGGACACGGGTCCTCACACCCTCTGGACACAGCGACTTGGAGAAAAGCTGCATCATAAAACCGAGCTTCACAGCAGGAATGTGGGTGCAACTCAGAGGTTAGATCTTAGCAGTGAGTAAGGTCCGCACACTAAACTGCTCTCAAGAGCTATTTTATTGGGCGACGTTTCGATCCGTTAGATCTTCCTTCCCATTCGAGCTCGGCCATTGTTGTCCTGCACACTGATATTTTCTGGATGTGTGCAAACTTGGTTCCTCTTCTGAAGTTTTTGTAACTCCGGGATTCCCGCTGAATTGCTTTTTCCCCACATGCACAGATCTGGGCGGCACGGTGGCGCAGTGATTAGTGCGGTCGCTTCACAGCAAGAAGGTCCTGGGTTCGAGCCCCGGGGTAGTCCAGTCTTGCGAGTCGTCCCGGGTCGTCCTCTGTGTGGAGTTTGCATGTTCTCCCCGTGTCTGCGTGGGTTTCCTCCGGGTGCTCCGGTTTACTCCCACAGTCCAAAGACCTGTAGGTCAGGTGATTCGGCTGTACTAAACTGTCCCTAGGTGTGAATGTGTGTGTGTGTGTGTGTGTCAGCCCTGTGATGGCCTGGCGGCCTGTCCAGGGTGTCTCCCTGCCTGCTGCCCAATGACTGCTGGGATAGGCTCCAGCATCCCCGCGACCCTGAGAGCAGGATAAGCGGTTTGCATAACGGATGGATGCATGGATGGATGGATGGATGGATGTCGATGACACCCAGCTGATCTTGTCCTCTCCTCCCTCCGACACACAAGTAGAGACACGCATTGCTGCATGCTTGACTGACATCTCGGAGTGGATGGCGACACACCATCTGAAGCTCAATCTGGACAAGACAGAGCTGATGTTCCTCCCGGGGAAAGGTTGCCCGCACCGAGACCTGGCCATCACCATGACAACACCGTGGTGACGCCAACTCGGACTGTGAGGAATCTGGGTGTGATGCTGGACGACCAACTGTCGTTTGCTGCAAACGTTGCATCGGTTGCTCGCTCCTGCAGATTTCTCCTCTATAACATCAGGAGGAGTCGCACAGCCTCACCGACGAGACGGCACAGGTGCTCATCCAGGCTCTGGTCATCTCCTGGCTGGACTACGGCAACTCCCTCCTTCCTGGCACCCCGGCGTCGGCCATCAGACCTTTGGAGCTTGTTCAGAAAGCTGCAGCTCGTCTGGTGTTCAACCACCCTAAGTTCTCCCACACAACTCCCCTTCCCATGTCTCTACACTGGCTCCCAGTAGCTCCTCCTCCTGTGCTAGCCTACAGGGCAGTGAAAGGAACAGCTCCTTCCTATCTCCAGGCCATGGTCAAGTCCTACACCCCCGCCCCACCACTTCGCTCTGCCGCCTCGGGACGCCTGGTTGCCCCGTCGCTCAGAGGCCCCTGCTGCCGATCGACCCGGTCCCGGCTCGGTTCTGTCCTGGCCCCACAGTGGTGGAATGAACTCCCCACTGATGTCAGGACAGCAGAGTCGCTGTCCATCTTTCAGCGCAGGGTGAAAACTCACCTCTTCAAGAGCTACTACCCTGTTACTTGCTCTTAGCACTTATTGTATTCACTCATTTAAATAAACAAATCTCTTTCTCGCACTTTTACTTTAGCACTGGTTTTACTCTTAGATGCTTGTTTAGATGCACTTACGACCTCTGATGACTAGTAGTTCTCCTGATCTCCTACGTTAAATGATGCACTTATTGTAAGTCGCTTTAGATAAAAGCGTCGGCTAAATGACTGTAATGTAATGTAATCTAACGGATGGATGGATGGATGGATGGATGCATAGATCTTCAATGGAAATACAAATATTGCCAGTTATGATGGACAAACTCATGGGTGAAGCTGGTTTGGAGGAAAGGAGGAATCAGAGCGGGGAGGGACTTGATTTATTTGGGGGCTGTTGTCAAAATTGTTCACCTCTCCGATGTTACCTACAGCCAGCCAAAACACACCAGCTTGTAGCTAATGGCCAGGGCTGATGTTCTTACTGAATGTAAACCCTGCTGAATGACTTTCAAATACCCATTTGTACTCATAATGTCAACTACCAGCCTCCTCGGTCCTCCTCCCACTCGTTCTTCCTCCGCTCTTTCACTCGTTCTCTCTCGTCACACAGTGCTTTACCTGCTTCGGTCTTTGAGCTGAAGCCCGCAGCCTGTTTGAGAGCGGCGGCAGTCAGGGCCAGGCCTCGGTTCTTCCTCAGGCCGTGCTGGAGAACCGCCTCAAACTGGGCACACAGACAGATCACCCTGTGAGGAGCAGAACCACATCGCGTTACCTTCCACTCGGGAACATCCCACCACCGACAGGCCCTCCTCGCACCGCGACGTCCAAGAACCTGTCCAGATGAGCTCCACCAACGTGGTAGAGAGGGGGTTGAGCTGACTGGAGCCTGCATCAGAAGTACTCATAAATACCTCTGTGTCTGTCTGTCTGTCTGTCTGTGTGTGTGTGTTACATCAAGTCATTCTGCTACGCGGGACGAATCACAACCTCTGCGTGCACAACGTGGACCCACGTGACCAAAAGAGGTCTGTACGACTAACAGGCAGGGAAGAACGACAGAGGCTGAACATTTTCTGTCTCATCATCTAGTATCATCTACCATGTAGCATCAACGCTGCTTCCGCTGGGGTGTTGGGTGTCAGAGGTAGCAGAGACAATGGCTAAACGCTGACTGGTGAGTCACTGTGTCAGTTATTATTCGGTAAACGGCCGGTTTATGAGTCATCATTTTCACTACCAGCAAGCCCTTGAGAATGAACCAGAGCCTCGAAATGATGTGTGGTTACCTGCTGCTGTGGACAAAACGACATTTTACCAGCAAATGTCTGCGGTCCTGAGCTCATCCTGCCTGCATAACACACACACACACACACACACACACACACACACACACACACACACACCGTCCTGGCGTGACCACACCGGGCCGGCTTGGTCGGGCGTCCCTACAGATACAATTGGCCGTGTCTGCGGGTGGGAAGCCGGATGTGGGTATGTGTCCTGGTCGCTGCACTAGCACCTCCTCTGGTCGGTTGGGGCGCCTGTTCAGGGCAGAGGGGTGGATTGTGGGTAATAGCGTGATCCTCCCACACGCTACGTCCCCCTGGTGAAACTCCTCACTGTCAGGTGAAAAGAAGCGGCTGGCGACTCCACATGTATGGGAGGAGGCATGTGGTAGTCTGCAGCCCTCCCCGGATCGGCAGAGGGGGTGGAGCAGCGACCGGGACGGCTCGGAAGAGTGGGGTAATTGGCCGGATACAATTGGGGAGAAAAAGGGAGGGGGGAATAAATAAATAATGATAAAAATACACCCCACCAGAAAAGGAACAGAGTGCCCTTACAGACCAGCATTTGTAGAGGCCAGTCACACAACACCATCATCATCAGCAGCAGTCACTCGGGGTCGAGTATGACTGTCCTCCCTCCGGGTCCCTGTGGGTCCTCGGGTGGGTGTACAGGCCGATCCTGGAGCCGCATAATGGGAGGACGCCTGCATGTGACAGCTTTTTGCGTGGAGGGGCTGATGCGCCTGCAGCCACCACACGGTCCTTGACAGGGGGTGGCCAGAGTCCAACGGCATGGAGAACCAAGATGAGTGGGGACCACCCTCTGTTGCAGCCTTCATCCACCTTCACTGCCATTGTGACCTAGAGACATCTTCCACCAGGTCCACCGTTGAGGTCTTTGTTGGATCACGCTTCGTCTGAAACCTCCCCCTTGACCTACCCGCCTTGGGTGACCCTACCAGGAGCCAAGCTCCGGACGGCATAGCTCTTGGGATCAGTGGTACGCGCAAGTTTCTCCACCACGACAAGGTGGAGATCCAGGAAAAGTACACACAATGTGCACCACACACACACACACACACACACACACACAGAATCCATATGCATACTCCACACACCTATCCCCTGCCACATGACCTCAAACAGGGCACAATGACAGTCATCGTCCTACACACTACAGACAGAACATAGAACTACACCACCGCTCTCAGGTCATGTGATACACAGCATCACATGACCTGAGAGCAGGAAGCTCACCCATAAAAAGCTCTGACATAGTTTACACATGAGAGAAGAATTTCAAACCAGCAGAACCGTTTTCTTACCTGCTGTCGGAGTCAGAGGCAATTTCTTTTCGTCCCCCAAAGCGGATTTGGCACTGAAAAGAAGACAGGAAAGGGAAAACAGTCAGTTGACCTGTCTGTCATATTTACAGCATCACGCTTCATGAGGAGGAATACAGACGCAGCACAACCTGCCAGTTTGGTAACTTGAATAACTACAGACACCACAGAGCCACAGGAACACTGATGGGGGTCATTTTATTTTAGGACATGTAGCACCACCATGCCAACCATGCCAAGATTTTCGTTGGGAGTGATGAAGAAGGACAGGATTAGGAACGAGTATATTAGAGGGACAGCTCAGGTTGGACGGTTCGGAGTCAAAGCAAGAGAGATGGTGTGGACATGTGTGGAGGAGAGATGCTGGGTATACTGGGAGAAGGATGCTGAATATGGAGCTGCCAGGGAAGAGGAGAAGAGGAAGGCCAAAGAGGAGGTTTATGGATGTGGTGAGGGAGGACATGCAGGTGGCTGGTGTGACAGAGGAAGATGCAGAAGACAGGAAGAGATGGAAACAGACGATCCGCTGTGGCGCCCCCTAACGGGAGCAGCCGAAAGTAGTAGTAGTAGCAGTAGTAGTAGTGGTAGTAGTAGTAGTAGTACACCAGACTATCGCTCCAGACTACAGCTTAACTCTGAACAGTGTTCCTGAATGGGGAATCAGATCAAACCAAAATGGAGGGAATGGACAACAGTAGTGGTTAAAGATTCAGATGAAGGACATATTTCGTGTGGGACACAGCAGCTGGGTTTGTGGACACTTTGTAAATGGGAGGCAGGACGCCGAACCCAAGAGAAAGAGGCAGGCCGAGAGTGGTGCTTACTACCTGTTTAACAGCATCCAGCAGCCTCTCTAGGAGGTGTTGTCTCTTGGTATCAGTCTGCTGAGTGCCTGCAGGACAGACAGAAAAGACGAGAAAGCTCTGCATTCAACGACACGGTAGAGAAAATCACATTTGTTCAGGATTAATGACTCATGAAGGTACACACTGCGAACTAAGTGAGTCCTGCCCTGCGAGTGGAAGTCACAAATAAGACGCCGGGCTCACTTGTTTCCGAGTCTGGACGTTTTACGAGCACCACACGTCTTCCCCCCCCAACAGACCTTTCCGCTTCAAGCGGAGCGTGAGACATGCTTACTCTCAAACTAGCAGGATGAATGCCGGTAAAAATCACAAGCCGGAGTCCCCCCCCTGCGAAGGCTGTTTTGCCCCAACTTGCTTTTGCAAAACCAGCAAACTCTCAAGCGGAACCGCATCCAGAGTGATCCGGCTTTTAGCAGCGGGGCTGACTCAGTGTGTGCTGCTGGGACGCTCATTCATGCAGTGAATGATTTTGCTTGGAAAGCGTTCGTCAGTCAGATGGGCCGGTCAGTCACAGGCCTCCTCATGACTGACTGAACACAGGGGTGGACGGGATTCAAATGCCCTACTTTTGTGCAGTTCATCCGATATTTGCGTTAAGACATGACTGATTTGAGAGTCTCGAACCAGGGGTTTGATTGCCCCTGAAACAGACCCGGCTTCAAGGCCCAGAGGAAGGGAGATAAACTACCCCCCTGTGGGAGTTTATCTCCCTATGTGTCATGGTGAAAAGTCACCGAGCGGTTCAAGACCCACCAAGGCTGACGGGTGGGTGCTGCCTAAACGGGACCGGTTGAAAGTTCCCATAACTGAGTGACTGACTCCCACCGAAAAGGAACTGGGTTTGTGACGTCACAAACCCGGGATCTGCCCGGTCCGGTCCGCCTGCCACCTGACTGTCACGACGGCATCACGTCAGCGGTGCGAGGTGACGTGCAGAGAACGTGTCGTTTCCAGCCCACAGCCGAAACGTGCGACTGGTGCTGCATCCTCACCACCACCACCAGCCCTGCTACTTGTCCAGGTTCCGCTCAGCAACTTCCCAGCGACGGGGGAGGAATCAAGGGAACGGATGAGGAATCAAAACCCAGAGACAGGACGTCTGCCTCTTTCCGTCCTTCATCACGACCGCCTGTGCACATCTACTTCATGTCACGCGCATTTTAATGAGCAAAACGTGCGGTACTGACAAAGACTGACTGACTGATTGATTGATTGGATTTTTTTTTTGATTGATGCTCCAAAAAAACAAACTTCCCGACAACCAAACTCACCGTTCATTCTGACAGCCCACCTCCGACGGAGACATCTAAACGACCAGCGGGTGGTGGGTGAGAGAGGGTACGTCCGGACACCGTCACCGCCTCAGACCCGGGGACCGGGTCACGCTGCCCTTCATGCCCGCTCTGCCGCTCACGGCCGCGGGCTGGTGAGCGACGCCGACGCGGGGAACGGCCACAGGCCTGCCGAGGAGCCGCTGCGTGCCCCGTCGAGCCGGGCGCGTCCCTCTCCCGCAGTCCGGCGGACCTGCTGAAGCCACGAACCCGTAAGACGAGACGGCCGGGCGCTGGTTCGCGACCCCGGAGCGGCTGGTGTGAACTGTGGCGGACTGGTACAAAACGTGTTTTCCCCCGCACCGCCCCGGTGACACAGCGGAAAGAGAGGCTGTGCGGCGCTGCGGTCACATGACCAACACACCGGGTCACGTGACCCGAGAGCGGTGATGGGATTTGTAGTTTTTTCTGTTTGTAGGGTTTTGTTTCTCTCTTCACCTTTCCACCCTCCCTTTTTCTCCCCGCTTGTCTCCGGCCAATTACCCCGCTCTTCCGGTCGCTGCTCCACCCCCTCTGCTGATCCGGGGAGGGCTGCACACTGCTCCCATACACGTGGAGTCGCCAGCCGCTTCTTTTCACCTGACAGTGAGGAGTTTCACCAGGGGGACGTAGCGCGGGGGAGGATCGAACAGCCCTCCCCCCGACCCGACCAGAGGAGGCGCTAGTGCAGCGACCAGGACACATACCCACATCCGGCTTCCCACCCGCAGACACGGCCAACTGACCTTTCGCACAAAGTACCGCCCCAGAACGGTGCTGGTCCAATCCCACCTTAGCAACAGTCCGTCAAGCTTTCAGACACACAGCAACATGGTGAAACGGTGTGCCTATGGATCTGCAGACCGGATACTAGATATGTGAAAAGTTGGAGGGGTGTCATTCTCTTCCCCTTCCCCAAACCCAGAACCCAAGAAGCGCAATGTGGGCAGTAGATCTGGCAGTATAGCAGACCCACCCCATGGCCAGCTTCCTCCATCCAGAATCAACACCAATACCTGTCTGCTCCAAGCTAAGCTAGCTACTAGCTACTGTAAACTAGTAATAAGACACGTTAGCCGCTAGCTAACGGGTCTGACCCTGTAGCCGAGCGGTTAATGATGTCGCCTTATGGTGCAGTACACCCGTATCGAATCCCGCACCGGGCAAGAAAATAACTGGTTACGCTAGCTAATACAGCTAATGTACTATTACTGTACATTATTATTGATAGCTAATACAGCTAACGTACTATTACTGTACATTATTATTGATAGCTAATACAGCTAACGTATTATTACTGTACATTATTATTGATAGCTAATACAGCTAACGTACTATTACTGTACATTATTATTGATAGCTAATACAGCTAACGTACTATTACTGTACATTATTATTGCTAGCTAATACAGCTAACGTATTATTACTGTACATTATTATTGATAGCTAATACAGCTAACGTATTATTACTGTGCATTATTATTGATAGCTAATACAGCTAACATACTATTACAGTACATTATTATTGATAGCTAATACAGCTAACGTACTATTACTGTACATTATTATTGATAGCTAATACAGCTAACGTATTATTACTGTTACTTTTACCCACACAACGCGCCGATTTCTTCCTTCATGTTTTGGTGTTTCCCGGCTACTTCCTGGAGAGTTCTGAAATGCTTGACGGGCGTAGCAACAGTAACTAAGGGAGGCGGGGCTTTGCGAAAGGTCAGTTGTGTCTGTAGGGACGCCCGACCAAGCCGGAGGTAACACGGGGATTCGGACCGGCGGTGTTGATAGGCAATGGAATAGACCTATAGCTCTGGGGGGGGGGGGGGTTAATTAATTTATTTCAACGGGACCTATAGCTCTGGGGGGTTTTTGACGGGGCTTGAAGCTTTTTTTTTACGATGTTTGTGTGTTTTGTTGAGTTGTTTTGGCAGGATGTGTAATAGAGCCGAAATAAACAAGAGTTTGTTTACGAAAAGCTACACCCTCTCTCTGCCATCTTGTCTGTTTACTTTTTCTGTCTGAGCGTAGGTAACCTACAGTACTATAGCGAATCCGGGGGGGGGGACAGTCTTGGAACCCGTCACCAAGGCCGGGACGCGAACCCGTGTCTCCCACTCCGCAAGCGACAACGCTAACCAGTCGACTAGAGCAGTGGTTCTCAACCTTTTTGGGGTCCTGGACCCCCTGCGTATTTTTGATCTACCCTGAGGACCCCTCCACCTGATCTTGGGGGAGGGGGTTGCAATTTGATAGAAACAGTAGAAACTGCATTTTAAATTGCATGATAGCATTTATTCACTCTTTGGGGCAAAAATAAGAGCATTCAGTTGTAACTTAGATATAGTTAACAAAACAGAATTCTTATGCAGTAACTTTCAGATATATGTAACAAAACAGAATATGTATTCAGTAACTTTCAGATATATGTAACAACACAGAATATGTATTCAGTAACTTTCAGATATATGTAACAAAACAGAATTCTTATGCAGTAACTTTCAGATATATGTAACAAAACAGAATATGTATTCAGTAACTTTCAGATATATGTAACAAAACAGAATATGTATTCAGTAACTTTCAGATATATGTAACAAAACAGAATATGTATTCAGTAACTTTCAGATATATGTAACAAAACAGAATATGTATTCAGTAACTTTCAGATATATGTAACAAAACAGAATATGTATTCAGCAACTTTCAGATATATGTAACAACAGAATTTTTATGCAGTAACTTTTAACAATGCAAACGGGAGCGAGATCTCTTATTAAAATACAATAAATTACACTTGTGAAACAGATGTAATTAGAGAAAGAAGTCCTGTTACCCTTTATAGTTTAGGTAGATAAAGGTCTCAGTCACATTTGAGTAAAATAATCCTATTTCTATAAATGTCATAGGATCTTTTTTTAAAGATATTTTATTTTCACGGACCCCTTGCAATTACACCACGGACCACGAGGGGTCCGCGGACCCCCGGTTGAAAAACACTGGACTAGAGGCTCCGACTCGTCAGTCAAGGACCAACGTGTCTACTTACCCATGCACGTTACAGCAGCTGTGCGTCTCCATCTGCCTGTGTGGTGTGGTGTCTTCCTCCCTTTGTGTATCTCAGCAGCAACTGGATGCTCTGGTCCTCCGGGGTCCATCAGACCTACTGACTCGCCCATTTCTTTTCTTTCTTTCTTTTAAGGGCCTAAAAACGTTCCCCTTCCTCTTCTTCTGCCAATCATTGAATGGTCTTCAGTGGCACTGTGCAGCTAATGTGACTCATCAACTGTTACTACTGCTGCAAGTTATTATAAGTGTGTCTTTACTAACTTAGAAATCATTATTGTCAGTGTCTTTTATTGACTCGTCCTCCTACCTGCACTCCACATTTAATGTTGTCATGCTGGTGATATACATGTCTTTTATATACTGATGTGTCAACGTAAATCTACTTTGTACTCAGATTCTCCTCTTCACCACCTGTAGATGATCTAAGACACCGACACCACATGTACTCAAAAGGACATGCACTCTTTACTATGATATGTTTACTATGTAGCAAGAGTACTACGACTTCATATATGACTACTATGATATGATTACAATGCAGCAGGAGTAATACGACTTCATATAGAACTACTATGATATGATTACAATGTAGCAGGAGTAATACGACTTCATATAGAACTACTATGATATGATTACAATGTAGCAGGAGTAATACGACTTCATATAGAACTACTATGATATGATTACAATGTAGCAGGAGTAATACGACTTCATATAGAACTACTATGATATGATTACAATGTAGCAGGAGTAATACGACTTCATATAGAACTACTATGATATGATTACAATGTAGCAGGAGTAATACGACTTCATATAGAACTACTATGATATGTCTGTGAATGTTCTCATTCATCCAGGTTATGGTTATCCAAAGGAATTGAATCCTTTGGATTACTATGATACGATTACTATGTAGCAAGAGTACTACTACTTCATATAGTATTAATAAGATATGATTACTATGTAGCAAGAGTACTAATACTTCATATAGTATTAATAAGATATGATTACTATGTAGCAAGAGTACTACTACTTCATATAGTATTAATAAGATATGATTACTATGTAGCAAGAGTACTAATACTTCATATGGTATTAATAAGATATGATTACTATGTAGCAAGAGTACTACTACTTCATATAGTATTAATAAGATATGATTACTATGTAGCAAGAGTACTAATACTTCATATAGGACTACTATGATATGATTACTATGTAGCAAGAGTACTAATACTTCATATAGTACTACTATGATATGATTACTATGTAGCAAGAGTACTACCACTTCATATAGTACTACTATGATTGGATTACTATGTAGCAAGAGTAGTACTACTTCATATTGTACAGCTATATGATTACTATGTAGCAAGAGTCCTAATATTTCATATAGTAGTACTACTATGATATGATTACTATGTAGCAAGAGTCGTAAAACTTGATATAGTACTACTATAGACTATGAAGAGTATGTAAGGGTTAAAACTGATGTGTGCTGCCCCCTACCGGCCCTACAGGGGCTCTCTTGACAAAGGCAGCAGAGTGGACAGAATTTGACTTGTGCGTGTATTCTAACAATTAAAACACAAACCCCGACTCTAACCCACAAAACTGTCAGTTTCATAAATCAGCATGACGTGACATTCAGTCCAAAGGAAACCAGGCTCGAGGACTCAGGGGATGATTATCAGCAATTATAAGTTTTTTACATGTATATTATAAATTACTTGTACTGCTATGAATTCAAGTTTTTCCCCTACATCTATCTTAATATATTATAAATTATAATTATCAAAAATGTCCTGAGTGTGTGTGTACCACCTACCTTGTGAGGACATTTTATGAGTCCCCGTGAGGAAAAGGGTCTACTCTAAACCTATTGGGTTTAGGGTTAAGGTTAGAATTAGGATTAGGTTTAGGTTAGAGTCAGGTTTAAGGTTAGGATTAGGATTAGGTTAAGGTTAGAGTCAGGGTTAAGGTTAGGATTAGGATTAGGTTAAAGTTAGAGTCAGAGTTAAAATTAGAATTAGGATTAGGTTTAGGTTAGAGTAAGGGCTAAGGTTAGAATTAGGTTAAGGTAAGGGTTAAGGTTAGGAAAGGGTTAGGTTAAGGTTAGGGTAAGGGCTAAAATTAGAATTAGGATTAGGTTAAGGTTAGGGTAAGGGTTAAGGTTAGGGTAAGGGTTAGGGTAAGGTTAGGGTAAGGGTTAAGGTTAGGGTAAGGGTTAAGGTTAGGGTAAGGGTTAGGGTTAAAATTAGAATTAGGATTAGGTTAGGGTTGGGGTTAGGGTAAGGGTTAAGGTTAAAATTAGGATTAGGTTAAGGTTAGGGTAAGGGTTAGGGTAAGGGTTAAGGTTAGGGTAAGGGTTAGGGTAAGGGTTAAGGTTAGAATTAGGATTAAGGTTAGGGTTAGGGTAAGGGTTAAAGTTAGAATTAGGGTTAGGATTAGGTTAAGGTTAGGGTAAGGTTAGGGTAAGGTTAAGGTAAGGGTTAAGGTTAGGGTAAGGATTAGGTTAAGGTTAGGGTAAGGGTTAAGGTAGGGTAAGGGTTAAGGTTAGGGTAAGGGTTAGGGTAAGGGTTAAGGTTAGAATTAGGATTAGGTTAAGGTTAGGGTAAGGGTTAAGGTTAGGCATGTAGTTATGATGGTTAGGGTTAAGGACCAGTAAATCAATGTAGTCAGTGAGGGGTCCCCACAAGAATAGGATGACATGAACTTGATTAAATGCACTCCCAGTTTGTGTGTGTGTGTGTGTGTGTGTGTGTGTGTGTGTGTGTGTGTGTGTGTGTGTGTGTGTGTGTTTGATTACACAGAATATAACGGGCAAGCTCATACGTCGAAATAAAAAATATTAAATTACATAACGACGCCTAAATGTTTCACTTGTATGGGAATGGAGTGGCCTGCTTCTAAACAGCTTATTCATCCATCTTCATCCATTTAAATACATTCTGGGTGGAAGGAAGGCGGAGAGATTCTCTTAGGTCGCCAGCCAGCACACAGGGACAAGCCAGGGACAACACAGGGACAAGCCAGGGACAACACAGGGACAAGCCAGGGACAAGCCAGGCAGTTTATTCAGTAATAAATAGGTGACAGACTGTTTCTACATGCTTGCATCAGGCGTGTGAACGTCATTGTATTTCAGCAGGCCTAAAGGAAACCAGAGCAGCAGACAGACAGGTGAAGACTGGCTGGCAGGTGACTTGTGCTGCACAGTGATCCGCAGCTTTGACGTCTTCTCTCATCATACTGTGAAGAGACCACTGTGGGCTATGAAAAGGGCGCCTGATCTACATCCGGTTCCAAAAAGAAGCTGGCACCGGCACGGCTCCCAAAAATTGCTGCTCCAAAAGTTGGAACCAGTGACGTCAGCGGATATGGGCGGGGCTACCACAAGAAAATTCGCCGCCATTTTGATAAAACATAAGCGAAAGCGGCAGCGGCAGCGGCGGCGGCGAGAGAGGCTTCCGGAAAGCAGAGACATAAAAGCAAATCTGAAAAAAGAAAGCAGGGCAGATGCGTTCTGTCCGCCATGACGGAAACCACCCCAACTTCCGCCACGTGGCGTTCGGTTCTCAAACGAAATGGGGGGGGGGCGGTTCTATAAAAGGCGCCAAGGCAGAACCGGGACCGTCCTGGCGAAAAAGAGATAACAGACGCAAGCCCAGATAAACCAGTAAAGATTTAACATTGTTGACATCATTTCAGGTCTGCCCGATTAATCTTTTACCGCCCTTTTCAATCCCCGGTTCCCAGGAAGGCTGCAAGGTACACAGACCTGCCACAAAGTCGGTGTGAGGCAACGTTTACCCGCTGTCTTCTAGATAAAGCGTTTCTGGATCTTATCCAGTTCTACCGGCAGGTAAAACCTCTTTAACACAGACGGCGAAGAGCCATGTTGTTTTTGGAGCCAGCTTACACTTAGCGTGGAAGGCAGCATGAACTGTCACAGCTATCGAATTTAAGGGTTTTTGGGGCAGTCGTGTTTAAATCCTTCAGGTGCATTCTGGGTCTGTTTACTCTCGGGTCTCTTCACGTGGTCTGGCTGCGTCTGCGTGTTGGGAAGCGGGCGCACACGGCTGAGCTGAACCGAGTCACATCACACGGTCATGGTCTCTCGAGCGACTTGGTCGGACGCGGAGCCACGGGTGTTTTCGTTTAGAACGGACAGGACCACGTCTGCAGCCGGCCGCTGGCCGGGAGGGGCTCTGGTGTCTCCGGCCGGCCGCCGCCCCGCGGGGTCGCCGCTCCTCCTGAAGGAGTTCCGGAAGCTGCTGGACAGGCGGTTGGACACGTGCCTCACCACCCGGCCGATGCCCCGGTTCTTCCGCTTGCTCAGGCCCACGTCGTCCTCCAGCTCCTCCGGCGCCACGTCGATGTTCCCGGAGTACCAGAACACCCACCAGATCAGGCTGAAGAAGATGATGATGGCCCCGGCGTAGATGAACAGGTCGTGGACGGCGAGGCCCCCGAACACCCCCACCATTATGACGAGGACCCCTAGGAGGTCGTGGGCCACCGCGAACCAGAAGGAGCACTTGCAGCGGCCGACTCCTCCGTACCTCCTCTCTGCGACCGTCGGTTGCACCTGCACAGGGGTCGACATGTCGCTGGCCTAGAGTCGCGGGGCTTCCTCCAGATCCAAAGTGCTCCGTCTTCTCCCGGACAAGTAATCCCCAACGTCCTTTTCCAAAATGTAGAAACAGTTTGGATTGCACAGATGTCGGCGGCGTGACGGGCGCAGACTACCTGCCGAGGGCGGTGAAGCGTGGCGAGCTCCACACACACACACACACACACACACACACACACACAGGGAAGTACTACCTGCAGAAATTCGGTTCAAAGTCCAACCACAGCAGCAGCTCTTATCAGCAGCGGAGCACATGAAGAGGTGATTCGGATTGGACAGGGAGGAGGATGGGAAATGACCGGAGGCCTTTAGACTGACATTAAAATGGAGTTTTCAAAGTCCATCCACATACCTGAGCGCACGCACGCACACACACATACACACACACATACACAAAGAGATGAATGCCACAACGTCAACAAAAGTCTGCCCTGCACACACGCCAAACATTCTCATAAACACAAAAAAACACATGTACACAATCACTCAACATCCTCTCCACAAACATCCTCATTTCTAGACAGATAGATAGTAAGCATTGGGTCCCTTTCTTCAGCTGTACAGTCTAATCTGGGAACTATCTCGGTACTTCGATCAACATATTAAATTGCTGACCCGTCATGTTTCTTCCATTTAAGAAACTGCCAAACTCTGCTGGAGCACAACCTGAGCGAGGGATGTTGATTCATGCTTTCATATCATCCCGTATCATTTCTTTCATATTCATATCATACCATTTTCATATCATGTTTTTTCAGATGGCGGTGTGAATTCACTTTTGCAGCGGCCTCGCCCAGTACCGTCCATGCGGCGTCTCTGTCCATGTCTGCGTCTAAGTGTGTGTCTTCATTTGACGGCTGGGAGAGCTGGCGCTGGATCTGCTGGGAGAGCCTGGTCTGCTGCATCCTGTGGGCCCAGGGACCACAGCCCTGCCTGGAGCTGTGCCCCGAGGGGAAACACCGAGGTCGGCCTGACAGGACGCGGAAGCGAGGCAAACTAAGCTAACTGCTAGCCCATGCAGACTGGCAGTTCCGATAACACCGAAGGCGGTCTGGCAGCAGCCTCACCTGGCATTGACTGTGTTTTTGGTGTCGTCGTGCGGAGTGCGGGGAGGTGTGTCGAAGGTGTCTGACTGAGAGAGCTAGCGTTGGATTGGCCGGGGGGAGCCTGGTCTGCTGTGTCCGGTGGGCCCTTAGACCACGGTCCTGCCTGGAGCTGCGCAGGAGGAGGAAACACCGAGGGCGGTCTGACAGGACGCGGAAGCGGGGCAGGCTAAGCTAACTGCTAGCCCATGCAGACTGGCAGTTCCGATAACACCGAGGGCGGTCTGGCAGCAGCCTCGCCTGGCATTGACTGTGTTTTTGGTGTCGTCGTGCGGAGTGCGGGGAGGTGTGTCAAAGGTGTCTGACTGAGAGAGCTAGCGTTGGATTGGCCAGGGGGGAGCCTGGTCTGCTGTATCCAGTGGGCCCTGGGACAACGGTCCTGCCTGGAGCTGCGCAGGAGGAGGAAACACCGAGGGCAGTCTGACAGGATGTGGAAGCGGGGCAGGCTAAGCTAACTGCTAGCCCATGCAGACTGGCAGTTCCGATAACACCGAGGGCGGTCTGGCAGCAGCCTCGCCTGGCATTGACTGTGTTTTTGGTGTCGTCGTGCGGAGTGCAGGGAGGTGTGTTGAAGGTGTCTGACTGAGAGAACTAGCGTTGGATTGGCCGGGGGGAGCCTGGTCTGCTGTGTCCGGTGGGCCCTGAGACCACGGTCCTGCCTGGAGCTGCGCAGGTGGAGGAAACACCGAGGGCGGTCTGACAGGATGTGGAAGCGGGGCAGGCTAAGCTAACTGCTAGCCCATGCAAACCGACAGCCATCCGGTCTGCTCGTGTCACTTGGACAGTGACATTTTTTGTTTTTTGTAGTTTGGATAGATGTGTTCTTGTAGCTTGGATGTGTTTTTGTCTTTGTGTTGCACTGCTGTGAGCTGGTTTCATGTACGCAAGTGCATGAAATGAAATGACAAATAAATGTTCCTGATTCTCTCTCAAAGTCCAAAAGCAGAAAAAAAGTGCAGACTGGAGTGTTACAGAACTCCCGCCAACAACGGATGAGTCCGTTACAATAAATTCTCCCTAACACTAAATATCAGCTTTGAAATATGATGCAGGAATTCTGTCTACTTTGGAATGACTTCTGAAATGTACTTTTGACCATTAAATAACACCGTATCTTGTAAGAAATTAATACAAAAACAAGGAAGTTACCCATGCAATAAAACCAACTGACTTGGCCACTCTTGCTCCTTCAAAATAAGAGACATCTGTATGCCTGTGTGCAGATCAAAATAGTCTTTGCTTACAGTCTAGCGTAACAACATGACACTGCTACACATACAGTGCGTTCAGGTCAGTATATGGGATCTTGTAGCAAGGAGGGCTAGCAAGGGATGTTAAGTGTTCTGACTGCTGTAGGAAAGAAGCTGTTCTTGAATCGAGCGGTTTTGGTTTATGGACCTGTAGCACCTTCCAGACGGGAGGAGCTGGAAGAGCTGGTGGGCTGGGTCGGAGGGGTCACTGGTTATTTTAGTTGCTCGGTTGAAGGTGAGTTGATGGGGGAAGGTCACAACCAACTATGCTGAAGGCTTTAGTAACAATCCGCAGACAGTGAGAGATGATGTGAGGATACTCTCTATGATGGCTTTATAGAAGTGGACCAAGAGGTGTTTTTTGACATGATACTTCTTCAATTGCCTGAGGAAGTACAGTCTTTGCTGAGCCTTTTTGATGATACGGTTGGTGTTGATGTTCCACTTCAGTGTTACTGATGTAGGTGCCGAGGAATTTGAAGGAGTCTATCAGGGTTATGGGTTGGTCAGATATGACCTGGAACTTTGATGTTTGTCCTCTTCCTGATTTCTACATCTATTTCCCTTGTTTTTGAGGTATTGAGTAAGAGGTTATTGTTAACCCAGCCACTGAGGATACACAAGCCAGTGCATTCTTAGTGCCAGTCCCAAGCCCAGATAAACGGGGAGGGTTGTGTCAGGGAGGGCAATCATAAATCACATTTCCATACCGGATCAGTCAAGGCCCGGGTTACCAACGACCGCCACCAGTACTGTTGGCTAGCAGGGTGCCGGTGGAAACTATGCTACTGTTGGGCAAAGGAGAAGGAGAGGGGGAAGGCATGTCCAGAGGCAGCGGGAGAGGAGTAAGGGTAGGCATGTGGAGGTGAGAGTCAGAAGTTTTGAATGTTGGCACTATGACTGGTAAAGAACGAGAGCTGGCTGATATGATAGAGAGAAGGAAGGTAAATATACTGTGTGTGCAAGAGACCAGGTGGAAGGGGAGTAAGGCCAGGAGCATCGGAGCTAGGGTTCAAACTCTTCTACCATGGTGTGAATGGGAGGAGCAATGGGGTAGGGGTAATTCTCAAGGAAGAGTATGTCACGGGTGTGTTGGAGGGGAAGAGAGTGTCAGACAGCGTGATGAGTATGAAGCTGGAAATCGAAGGTGTGTTGATGAATGTTATCAGCACATATGCCCCGCAAGTTGGGTGTGAGATGGAAGTGAAAGAAGAATTCCGGAGTGAGTTGGATGAAGTGGTGGAGAGTATACCCAAGGAGGAGAGACTGGTGATTGGAGAAGACTTGGTGGTGGTTTCAAGGAGAGGAATGTGAAAGGACAGATGGTGGTGGATTTTGTGAAAAGGATGGAAATGGCTGTGGTGAATACATATTTCAAGAAGAGGGAGGAACACAGGGTGACGTATAAGAGTGGAGGAAAGTGCACACAGGTGAACTATATCTCATTTGGAAGGCGCGATCTGAAAGGGATTGGAAACTGCAAGGTGGTGACGGGAGAACGTAGCTAGGCAGCATCAGATGGTGGTCTGTAGGATGACATTGGAGACCAAGAAGAGGAAGCGAGTGAAGACACAGCCGAAGATCAAATGGTGGAACTTGAAGAAGGAAGACTGTTGTGTGGAGTCCAGGGAGGAGTTAAGACAGGCACTGGGTGGTAGTGAAGTTGCCGGATGCTGGACAACCCCTGCAGAAATAGTGAGGGAGACAGCTAGGAAGGTACTTGGTGTGTCATCAGGACAGAGAAAGGAAGACAAGGAGACTTAGTGGTGGAATGAGGAAGTACAGCAAATTATACAGAGGAAAAGGTTGGCAAAGAAGAAGTGGGATAGTCAAGAGAGATGAAGAAAGTAGACAGGAGTACAAGGAGATGCAGCGTAAAGTGAAGAGAGAGGTGGCAAAGGAAAAGGAAAAGGAGTATGGTGAGTTGTATGACAGGTTGGACACTAAGGAAGGAGAAAAGGACTTGTACCGATTGGCTAGACAGAGGGACCGAGCTGGGAAGGATGTACAGCAAGTTAGGGCGATCAAGGATAGAGATGGAAATGTGCTGGCAAGTGAGGAGACTGCTGAGAAGGTGGAAGGAGTACGTTGAGGGGCTGATGAAGAAAAGGAAAAAGAGAAGGTTGGATGATGTGGGGATAGTGAATCAGGAAGTGCGGTGGATTAGCAAGGAGGAAGTGAGGGCAGCTATGAAGAGGATGAAGAGTGGAAAGGTGGTTGGTCCAGATGACATACCTGTGGAGGCATGGAGGTGTTTAGGAGAGATGGCAGTGGAGTTTTTAACTAGATTGTTTAACACAATCTTGGAAAGTGAGTGGATGCCTGAGGAGTGGAGAAGAAGCATACTGGTGCCGATCTTCAAGAAAAAGGGTGATGATGTGCAGAGATGTAGCAACCACAGAGGTATAAAGAGGTTATTGTTGCTGCACCAATGTACTGCCCAATTCACCTCTTGGTGGTACTGAGTCTCATCATTATTGGTAAGTCCAATTATAGTGATGTCATCCACATACTTAAATATTCTGACAGACGTAAACTCGTTGGTGTAGATGGAGAAAAGGAGGCGATAACACAGCCTTGAGGTCCACCAGTACGGATGGTCAGAGGGTGTGACGTAGCTTTGTTAACCTTGAAAGATTAAATTCTGTTTCTAAGGAAGTCCAGTAACACACAGCTGAGTTGATGTTCATGTCTAGAAGCCTGGTGAAGAGTGTGAGGGGATTAATGGCGTTGAAAGCCGAGCTAAAGTCTATAAACAGGATGCGGGCGTAGGTGTTGGTTGATTCCAGGTGTTGCAGAGTGCAGTGAAGAGCTAGGTTTATAGCATCAACGGATCACACATTGATAGGTTAATATCCATTTAAGTGTCTCTGCCGCTCTTTCCTCTCATCATCATCCATTGTTTCCAGGAGATTGTGCAAGTCAATGAACACCATCTATGGGTCCATCTACTAGTTCTACTGGTTCTTCCATCCTCTGGTTTAATTAGAACTACATAAATCTTCATTGTCCGTCTTTGTCCTCTTCATATGCTGCTAACAGAGCCACTCCTGGTCCAGACCTCCTGCCCGGCCCTCTTCCTCCTCCTCTTCTCTCTCAGTACCGGTATCCAGACCAGTCCCACTGCCACAAACATGAAGCCTACGGACAGACAGGCCGGGGCGATGGCGTGCGGCGCCTCCATCAGGCCGGAGGTGCGAAGGAGGAGGATGAGCGCTCCGGCAGCAGACATGAGCGCTCCCATCACGGCAGCGATGACGGGCTTGTGGAGGTAGGAACAGCCCCGGTGAGGTTCCAGCTGTGAACTTTGACCCCCAGGATGGTCCGATGCAGAGAGACCCAGAAATGACGCTTCGCCGCATCCCTCCATCCTTTCAACCTGGAGAGTGATGGTGTGTCGGCTCGCTGTCGTTTGAGTCATCTCTCTAATGACCTTGTTTTTGATCGGTATCACACAAAAACAGTTAAATCTCTTGAATCAGGTGTCCACTCCCATTCAGGAAACCATTTTCCAGGAACTTTTCCAGAACTCTGCTTGGTTATAAATGACAGCCGTTGCTGACGGGAGGTAATATTGTTCGGTATTAACGACCACATCTCATTTCATAAAATTATGAGTGAAAATATGCCATCTCTGCTAAAAAAAAAAAAAAATGCACCAAGAATATGCCATGTCGGTGGGTAAAAACACAATTTTACAACCTGACTTGACTATTTTCAATGATATTTCCAGGACGTTTGATCCATGACATCCATCCAATACCAATACCCACTTAATCCCCCTCAGGTTTGCAGGGTGCTGGACTAGATTTCAGGTTTGTTAAAAAATCCGTTTCCCCACCCTCATCGCTGATGGAAAGGACAGACGCATCTCGCTGACACGAGGAGTTGACGGTGGTTAATTTCCAGCTGTGAGTCCATACCTCTCTCTATCCTCCTTCAGCCAGGTAAACTCCACTCAGCTCTTGTAATTCCACTCCGTCACACTCAGGGAGGTCCTGGCTGAATAAACAAACCCATTCTACCTGCTGACACGTGTACAGTCATGAGAGAGCCCGGCCATCGAACACCATCATTACATTAGTTTTAGATCAACTCACAACGATGCCAACGGTACAAATGTTGCAGCTGTCCGGATATAAATAAATGTGGGTGGCAACACAAAACCAAGCCCAGCTTGTGTGTGTAGCAACATGTCGTCCACATATTAACACGTTAACCACACAGCACAAATATTAAACCGTTCTGTTAAGTTCAGCGTGCTAGGGCGATGGGTTTTCTTATAGACATTACACACTGAATCATCCGATGCCACAAGACCGTCCATTGAAGATGCTTTTAGGATGCACATCTTTAATGAGGTAGCAGCTTTGCACAGCAGCTGCACAACCAGGTCTACACTACGGTGAGCCGACAGCAGCGTGTCACCCGATACAGCATCTGGTCCATTAGCAGCTGTACTAGCCGGATCAACACCAAGCAAACACAACGCTGGTTTCAACTCACGCTACAAAAACAAAAAACAGACTGCATAGAGAAACAGAGAACATTTATTATGTGTATATATGCAATGCAGTAACGGACCGACGGTAACACAAAAGGCAGTGGTAATCGACCTTATTGTCCTGCATAAATGGCTGTTAAATTAGATTGGCGTTGTGTGTTTCTGACAGATAGATAACACTACCTAACAAGACAGCGACAATCTAATTTAATTCCCCTCGCTGAATAAGAAACTCTTGAGTTTGGCGTCTCCAATACTTCCTACACCTCGACGTGAAAATATCAGCAAATAACTATAATTTTATAAAATTTCTGTTTTTACAAAAGGCTTAATATGCTCAGTTATAAAGGTGGAGGAATGACGATTTCACACCATTCAGTTCCATAACTTGCTTGCCAAGTGAGTAAGAGGACAGTTTCTCTGAATATATCGACCGTATACCGACTGCAGGCCAGTCCGGCGTTAACAGAGAAGCTCTGTGCACCTGAATCACTTCGATTTTGACATTTTTCGCTTGCTTTTCTGGGGGACGCCCTTTCTGCCCGCCTGGTTCCGTCTGTTTTGAACGCTCTTGATTTTCACCAACTTGCCAGTCTTCCCCAGCTTCTTCTTCTCGGATGGTTTCTAAAAGATGTACAGAATGAGAGGGAAAAACATATCTGTTCATAAACATCTTAGTGTCTGACGGAGACCCCGGTGTGCCAGTAGCAGCTGTATTGATTTACATGTATTTATGTATGTATTTATAACCCCGGTACACCAGAAACCCACCACACTCACAGGCTAGTCTCCCGTCCTAAAAATAAAATAAGTGATTTGGTGGTTGTGTGTTGCACTGACCTCCTGTTTGGGCCTTTTGGCTGGTGTTACTATAGGAACAAGCTGTGGGATCTCATCATCATCATCCTCCTCCTCCTTGCTCTTTCTCTTCTCTCCTGCAGCAGCGTCTGTCTTTGTGTCGCTTGTCGTGTTCGGCTCTTTGTCCTTCTTTGCCTGTTTTTTGGCTGCAGCTTTCTGCGATTTGGAAACACGAACGAGTTGCTTGGTGGCTTGTCTGGAAATATAACCCGCACGCATGCGAGGCAAAGAAAGGAGTGCACACACACACACACACACACCTACCTCTTCCCGGGCAGCCTTGGCCTGTCTGCGTGCGTCCTCCAGCATGGTGAGGTGACTCAGGTCAGACGTGTAGATGGGCAGAGCCGCTGAGGACTGGCTCTTCAGGTGGATGAGCTTCATCACTGGTCCGTTCTGCAAGGGCCAACAGGCACATCATTCACCACACCGCTGGTCTTAAAACCACAACCACTGATGTTATTACATACATCAAATATGAACTGATCATTTATTTCTTTTCTTTTTATTTTCCCCCCTTTGTCTCCCCAATTGCACCCGGCCAATTACCCCACTCTTCTGAGCCGTCCCGGTCGCTGCTCCACCCCCTCTGCTGATCCGGGGAGGGCTGCAGACTACTACATACCTCCTCCCATACATGTGGAGTCGTCAGCCGCTTCTTTTCACCTGACAGTGAGGAGTTTCACCAGGGGGACGTAGCGCGTGGGAGGATCACGCTACTCCCCCCAGCTCCCCACCCCCACCCTGAATAGGCCCCCCCCGACCGACCAGAGGAGGCGCTAGTGCAGCGACCAGGACGCATACCCACATCTGGCTTCCCACCCGCAGACACGGCCAGTTGTGTCTGTAGGAACACCTGACCAAGCTGCAGGGAACACAGGGATTCAAACTGGCGATCCCTGTGCTGGTGGGCAACGGAATAGACCGCCACGCTACACAGACGCCCATATGAGCTGATCGTGTATAAATGTCAGGGTTAAAGAGTTGGGAGTCGCTTGCTGTTGCCAAGTTATGACGTAATCTGGGGTTGGTCAGCGTTTCTGAAGTTCGAGTCATTATTACAACGAACAAAGAAGGAAGCCTTCCGCTAGTGAACGACGCCAATGACATATCGGCGGACCTGAACGGTGCCGGCAGATGTAAAATATAATGTACATGTGCAAAACTGACGTGACCGTTATGACATTCATGCCATTTGGTATGAAAAGAACAAACTGCAGTGTGACGTTTGTTGAGCCAGTTGTGGCAAGAGAGAGAGGGACCGGACAGTTCTTCAGTTTTTAAACTCACCATTCGTAGTTTCGCCACCACCGTTTTAACGGCGGTCTCAATGTTCTCTGTGACCTCATCTGTCGTCATACCGGAGTGGGCGATACGTGCCATGCTAGAACAGCACCGAGCAAAAATAGAGGAGAGATCAACACACAATTAAAACAAAAAACGATATGCAAGTTATCACTTCTATGAATACAGTTATCATATTCTATGAATCTGTATAAATGTGTCAAAGCTGTAGAGACAGGCTCCACTGAAGAGGAGGGCCATCTGGATAGACTCTGACTTTCTGTGGCACCATCACTGCCCGCCACAAACACTGAACAGGAAAGAACGGGTTTGCTGTGGTGCGCATCTTAATTCCCTTCTAGAGGAGGCAGAAAGGCCATGGGCAGTACATCTCTTACCAGCAGCAGCCTCTGTTGGACACCTTCAGGCTGGTGCCCTGAACGATACTCTCGACATCTCTGGCAAGAGTTTTGCTCATCAGGTTCACACAAAGCGGCTCTCTGGAAAATAAAAGAAGCGCACTTAAGTCTTTTTTCCTCCCCCGCCCTTTTCTCCCCAATTGTACTTGGCCAATTACTCCACTCTTCCAAGCGTCCCGGTCTCTGCTCCACCCCCTCTGCCGATCCAGGGAGGGCTGCAGACTACCACAAGCCTCCTCCCATACATGTGGAGTCGCCAGCCGCTTCTTTTCACCTGACAGTAAGGAGTTTCACCAGGGGGACGCAGCGCGTGGGAGGATCACGCTATTCCCCCCAGTTCCCCCTCCCTCCTGAACAGGTCCCCCGATCGACCAGAGGAGGCGCTAGAGCAGCAACCAGGACACATACCCACATCCAGCTTCCCACCCTCAGACACAGCCAATTGTGTCTGTAGGGAAGCCCGACCAAGCTGGAGGTAACATGGGGATTTGAACCGCCGACCCCTGTGTTGGTAAGCGATGGAATAGACCACTACGCTACCCGGATGCCGGAAAAAGGTTTTTCTAACAAGAGGAGTCTATTTGCAGCAGGATTTTTAGATTCAACTCAAGTTTAGACTCAGCAGTTCCATTTGATCCTTCCTTTGCTTTTTACGCTTGTCTGACATCCTCATTTTTATGTTATTACTCTTTCCTGATTGGTCAGAAGTATCAAACAATATATTTAATAATACTTAGATGTTTGATTTTTGTTTTAAATGACAGCATTACGTTTCTGTGTCTGTTTGTTTATTTCATAGAGGGCTATATTTTTGAAGGGCACCCTTGCCCACACTAATTAGGCAAAGCAGAATCATGAAATTGCCCTGTGGTGGCCCGGCGGCCTGTCCATGGTGTCTCCTCGCCTGCCGCCCCAGCATCCCCGCGACCCTGAGAGCAGGGTAAGCGGTTTGGATAATGGATGGATGGATGGATGATCATGAAATTGTTTTTGTCTCTTACACTGTTCAGGTCAACCTTGTTTTAATCTGCAATTCAATTTCCCTGAAGGGGATAATTAGTGGTTCATCTGGTCTGAGGCAATGCAAATCACAGAACTAAAAGGTCTTCCACTACATCCAATACAGAAACAGAGAGAGGAGCTCTTACCTCTTCCTCTCGTAGAAGTGTTTGCCAAGGTGAGAGGGCAGCAGACGTCGGATGCGGTCATCAGACAGGAAGAAGTCAAAGTTTCTCAGCAGGCGGCGTTTGGCCTCGTAGGGTTTGTACTCAGTCTTCAGCATCTTGTATGGGATGATCTGACCAAGACACAGGGGACACATCACAGTAAGTAGCTACACTGAGAAGACAATGTACATACACTACAACAGCATCTAATCTGATAGTATAGTTAGGACATGTCCTAATCAACTAGTACACGTGTTGAATAAATGTTGCTGAAAGCTGTACATTTTACATGAAATGTGTCAAAACTGTAGAGACGGACTCCACTGCAAGGAGGACCATCTGGATTAATTTTGAGGTTTCTGTGTCACTCGTATTGCCCTTCTGCCACACCAGACAAGGTGCAGAGGGTTTGCTGGAGTGCTATCCGACAGCTTGTTCGCCATCACAAAACTCGTACTCCATACGAAAAACATATCGGCATTTAAATTCATAAAGACCAGAAAATATTTAACAGCTATTTTGATGCTGAAGCCATCTGGACTTCTAAACAGGGTGGGACGTTAACAGATATTTGCCATGCCTGACAGGTGACTGCCCCCACAAACTACATTTCTTTTCAAAAACCAAGCTGGTAGGTGAAGTCATGAAAGCATATTGGTTCACTTTTGGATTCGACATCCACAGCCGCCTGTAGACTAGTTAAATTTCCTACTCTCAAATCTCTACTACTACTACTTTCGGCTGCTCCTGTTAGGGGTCGCCACAGCGGATCATCCGTTTCCATTTCTTCCTGTCTTCTGCGTCTTCCTCTGTCACACCAGCCACCCGCATGTCTTCCCTTACCACATCCATAAACCTCCTCTTTGGCCTTCCTCTTCTCCTCTTCCCTGGCAGCTCCATATTCAGTATCCTTCTCCCAATATACCCAGCATCTCTCCTCCACACATGTCCAAACCATCTCAATCTTGTCTCTCTTGCTTTGTCTCCAAACCGTCCAACCTGAGCTGTCCCTCTAATATACTCGTTCCTAATCCTGTCCTTCTTCATCACTCCCAGTGAAAATCTTATCATCTTCATCTCTGCCACCTCCAGCTCCACCTCCTGTCTTTTCGTCAGTGCCACTGTCTCCAAACCATACAACATAGCTGGTCTCACAACCATCTTGTAAACCTTCCTTTTAACTCTTGCTGGTACCCTTCTGTCACACATCACTCCTGACAGACTTCTCCACCCGCTCCACCCTGCCTGCACTCTCTTCTTCACCTCTCTACAGCACTCCCCGTTACTTTGGACAGTTGACCCCAAGTATTTAAACTCAAATGCCTTCATCACCTCCACTCCTTGCATCCTGACCATGCCACTGTCCTCCCTCTCATTCACGCATAGGTATTCCATCTTGCTCCTACTGACTTTCATTCCTCTTCTCTCCAGTGCATACCTCCACCTCTCCAGGCTCTCCTCCACCTGCACCCTACTCTCACTACAGATCACAATGTCAAATGTCCTACTCTCAAACGATAATACAAAATACTTGGGAATATTTGTTTGGCAGCTTTAACAGCCGTTTGCATACCTCAGAAATCCTTTGGACGCCCTTCTCCTCCAGCAGCTTCTTATAGAACCTCTGCGTTTGCTCCGGGCTCATGTTGGGCTCGTCTTTGGTGAACAGGCACACTTCGTTGGCGTCAGGCCACTGGCCGTGGGGCAGAGGGCTGGGTCCGGGTAGAGAGACACAGCAGTGTTACGGAGCACATGTTCACCTTGGGTTAATTCAGAGCTACCTGTGGCGTTGTCTCGTCAGACTCACATGCGGATGCGCTGCGCCTCTTTGGGAATCTTCCAGAGGGTGAAGAGGAGGCAGATTTGCTGAGCTTCATTCAAGAAGAGCGAGTCTGGGGTGGATTTGGATTTCAAAAAAGCCTGCAGAGCTTGCACGGCCTTTTTGACCTGGGGGGGGGGGAGAGAAAATGTAAAATGAGAAACTCCAAACGACCGTGGACCAAGTCCCGAACCGCAGGGTTAGAACAGGGCCTGATGAGGCTCAAAGTTGCACTCGGTCGCTCTTGGCTAGCTGACTCGTGGAAACCCCAACCGGCCGGCTAGCAAGCTAACGCTAGCTCGGTTCGCATTCATTGCGTTTTAGCTTTGTTGTTTTCCAAGTAACAGCCGTCACTTCACGTCGCCGTCACTAACCGTTTACCGACAAACAGGGGACGCCACGTGGCTGCACACAAAGACCGTTACCTGCGCCCGGTCCAGCTCAAGCTCCTTCTCCTCGGTTTTCTGCGCCATGCCGACCGCTTTCACGTGTTGACCGATCGTGCGCATGCGCAGAGCTGAGCGTGACGTCACCGCACTCAGCAGCCAAAACCTTTATTTATACCGCTTGGTTACACGACGCAACAACAAAAAAAAAAACAACCCGGTCATTTTAAACCCGCGCCAATTTTCACGTTACGGAGATTGTACGTTACAAGCTGGGTTAAACGAACTGGTTTGTGCACCATTTACACAACGCAACACGCAAAGAGGACGACGGAAGTAAACTGCAGCAGATGCTGAACAGAGCAGACTTCTTCAGATATCTGCAGCCGAGGCATCTTCTTGCTGCACACAAAGACTGGGGGGGGGGAACTCATAAAATCTATAGACAGGTATCTCATTGAGACGCACATGGCAGATGGAGACAGGAGAACAATTTGCAAACTATAAGAAATGCTTTAGTCTACGAGCCAAGGTGGGACTCAGAATGAAAACACGTGTATGACACAGGATGCCTGGGGGGGGGGGGGGACATGTGCACGGAAGCAGACCTAGCACTCCAACACATGCAGGGACTTTAGATGGAGAGTAATCCCTAGATATGTTCCAACGCCAGAGGGGGTGTCAAAGATGGGCCCAACACACACCGGGTCATGTTGGGGGGAACTGTGGAGCACAAATTGGAAATTATCTACTGTGGAGTTAGAAAACAACGAGACAGGAGACGTGAGAGTAGACGTAGTCGAGGTAGTTTACTAGCGCCAACTTAGCATGTCATACATTCGACAACGACACTGAACTCAACTGTCAACCGGAAGCGGAAGTGCATTACCTGACCCCTCGCCTCTTCCCTTAAAGGTACACCGTCCTCTTAGGTGAATGTCTCTTGTTATATAGATGTGGGTCACCACACTACTCCTATATTTTCGTAATGTGTGTGTGTGTGTGTGTGTGTGTGTGGTGTTTAGTGTGTGTGTGTGTTAGTGTAGATAGCGGGACCGAAAACTAAAGCACTTATGATCCTAATTCTTCTTGGAGGTGGTAGGTATTGCCTCAGAGAGTAAGGGGATGTTGAGATATGACACCAGTGTATTTGTATGACTATGTGTTACTGTGTACTATTATTTTGTTTACGACTTTGTTTGTCCACAAGTGGGCGGTGTTGCGCTTGCATGCGCGGATTGATTACGTCACTGAGACGCTGTTCATTTTCTTCTTCTTCTCCCAAAACGACCGAATAAACGGAGGCTGCATTTTTTCCCTCCAGCGGAAGTTCGGTAGTCGGTACGATTCTTTATAACGGTTTAATAATCCACTTCATCTGCGCAGAGATAGACATAAAGTATTAGTCTAGTCTTCTAACAGGTCATGGGCCCAGATAACGCTGGGTTATTTAGTAGTTTGATAAAAGAAGTACACGAAGTGTGATAACCTCGGATGGCGGGATGCGCGCAGGTTAGCGCGGAGTAGCAAGTTAGCAAGTGGGAAGCTAGTTAGCATCGAGAGAGGCTATCGGGAAGCTAAGCTAACGCTACCTAGGGAGATGGAGCGGAAGAAGAGCAGGTGGCCCACATTCAGCGGACAGGCCGGATGAGTATGAACCGTGGGAAGAGCGAATGCTCTGTTGCATGCATGGTGTGGGGCTGAAAACCACCATTCTTACCGAGCCCGCGGGACCTTTGACAGCGGAAGAGCAGGCCCTAGACGAGGAGCGGAACGCGGACGCCTGCTGCGCATTGGCGCCTTTATTGGACAGCACGAGCTTGGGACTGATATTCAGAGAAACGAAGAACAAAGGTAGGGAGAGTCTACGGGTGTTGCGGGAACATTACATTGGTAAGGGCAGACCCCGGATTGTCACCCTGTATGTAACACTGACTGGGCTAAAGAAAGCTGATAATGAGACAATAACCGAATACATTATCCGAGCTGAACAAATCATTACGGCTCTCGAAGGGGCGGGAGAAGCACCGAGTGAGGGACTAATGGTGGCCATGGTGATGAGGGGGTTACCCGAGAGATATAAGCCATTCACTCTAATGGTGACACATGGTGACAGTGAGTTGACATTGGGACAATTTAAGGCCAATTGAGAGACTTTGAGGCGGCTGAAGATGTAGCTAATGCTACAGCATCGGACGAGACGTCCGAGAGGGTGATGAAGGCCCACGCAGCGCCTAAGAAAAAGCCAGTGAAACGCTGTGAGGGAGATGATGAACAAACGGTGTGCTGGCGATGCGGTGACAAAGGCCATCGGAAATCGGACTGTTCACGCAGCGTGTGGTGCAGCTTCTGCCGGGTCAAGGGTCACACGGACAAAGTGTGCAAGAAGAAGGACCGGGCGTGCACACGAGCAAGGTGGCGGCGGCGGTGGTGGTCACGGAGCAGGTCAAGGTCAGGGACCGGGGAATGCTGCGGAAGAAGAGGACTACATCTTCAGAGTGCAGGCTGGAGAGACCAGCTCAGCAGGACCAGGACGACGGCAACAGTTCAAACCAGGATTGATTGTGGACTGTGGGGCTTCTTCCCACATAGTCAATGATAAGAAGAAGTTCAAGAGCTTTGACAGCTCGTTCGAGCCAGAGAAACACTGCATGGAGCTGGCGGACGGTAAGCGCACCTTTGGTGTGGTGCAGGGCAGGGGAGATGCTACGGTATGTCTGCTCGACAGTGAGGGGCGACGGTGTAGAGTGACACTGCGGAACGCACTATATATTCCATCGTACCCCCAAGAGCTCTTCTCTGTGAAGTCTGCGACAGCACACGGAGCCAGTGTGTTCTTCGAAGAGGGCAGAGATGCCCTGATGTCACTGGAAGGTACCAGGTTTGACATTTTTGTACAGGGGAAAATGTACTATTTGCAAACTGAATGTGTTGTTGAAAAGTGCCATGTGAGCCATGATATAGAAACTTGGCATGAGATAAGGGGCCACTGCAACTATGACGATATCATAAAGCTACAGGATATCACTGATGGTATGCATATAAAGGGTAAAGTGTGTAAACCTGACAAAGAGTGTGCAGTATGCATAGAAGGGAAGTTTACCCAAAACAGGAACAGGAAATCTACAGACAAAGCCAAGACACCACTGGAGTTGGTAAACACTGATTTAGCCGGTCTTGTGGCAAACGAGTCCATTAATGGTTTCAGGTACATGCAATCATTTACAGATGTGTTCACAGGGGCTGTGTGTGTTTATTTCTTAAAAACAAAGAGTGACACAGTGCAAGCGACCGAGAAATTTCTGGCAGATGTAGCTCCCTATGGGACAGTGAAATGCATAAGGTCGGATAATGGAACTGAGTTTACAGGCAAGGAGTTTCAAACCCTGTTGAGACGGAACAAAATAAGACATGAGACGTCCTGCCCATACTCTCCCCATCAAAATGGCGTTGCAGAGAGAGAAGGACACACACTATTCGAGATGGCAAGGTGTATGCTAATAGATAGTGGTCTACCAAAGAGCCTCTGGCATTATGCTGTACAGGAGGCAGCCCACATCAGAAACAGATGCTTCAACAAGCACACAGGCACTACGCCATACACGGCAATGACAGGAAAAAAGTGCCACATGGCTAGAATGAAAAAGTTCAGGGCAGAATGCTATGCTTACCAGCAGGACAAGGGAAAGTTAGATTCTAGATGTGAGAGGGGGCGTTTTGTAGGACACGACAAGAACAGCCCGGCCTACCTAGTCTACTACCCTGACCAAGAGAAAGTACAGAAACACAGACTAGTTAAATTTGTACACAAGGCAACTAGTGAAAGTGAGACTCAGACACCAGGTCTGCACCCAGAAGACTGGGTAAGAGAGAGAAAGTCTGTTGAGACAGCTGCAACTCAGCCTAGAGTACAGAAAAATGTACAGACTGACGGTACACAGTCAGCACCCGAGGATGATGACGAGGAGCACCCAAGGGTGACGTCACAAGCCTCAGCCAGTGGGAGGTACCCCCAAAGGGAACGCAACCCTCCGAGATACCTGATTGACTATAGTCAGGGCGACAGTGATGACAGCTCACTCACTACTATAGATTATGCATACAGGGCAGTGTGCGGTGTCCCTCTGACCTTTAAAGAGGCCCTGGAATCGCCAGAATCAGAAAAGTGGTCCAGGGCAATGGACGAGGAAATGGGAGTCTCTAAGAGACAACAAAACATTCACCCTTACGAAATTGCCAGAGGGCAAGAAAACAGTGGGAGGAAGGTGGGTGTATGCGATAAAGACAGATATAGACGAACACGACAAGTACAAGGCTAGATTTGTAGCAAAGGGATATAGCCAGAGAGCTGGGGTGGATTATGGGGAGACATTTTCGCCGACTGCCAACCTAACAAGTGTTCGAGTGCTTCTACAGAAGGCGGCTCAATATGACTTGATTTTACACCAGATGGATGTAAAGACGGCCTATCTTCATGCCCCCATAGACTATGACATATACATGGAACAACCTGAGGGTTATATTGAGAAGGGAGAAAAACTAGTGTGTAAACTAGAGAAGTCAATCTACGGCCTCAAGCAGTCTGGCCGCAATTGGAACTTACTGTTACACGAGTGTTTGACAGGTGATGGTTTTACACAAAACCAATCAGACCATTGTGTGTACTCCAAGGAGTCAAAGGAAAGGATTTCATTGGTGTATTGCCCTACAGACGAAATGGTTGCGGATGTAACGACGAAGCCCGCATCCAAGGTAAAACTGAAGACATTTGCTAAGGCAATGTTTGGTGTGTGAAATGTGAGTGGTATGGGTTATACCAAGTTTTATTTTTATTTTTGTTCTATGAATAAGAAAAGGTATACAGTAAGCTCATGATTCATAAGTGGAAGTGTTGAGATATGACACCAGTGTATTTGTATGACTATGTGTTACTGTGTACTATTATTTTGTTTACGACTTTGTTTGTCCACAAGTGGGCGGTGTTGCGCTTGCATGCGCGGATTGATTACGTCGCTGTTCATTTTCTTCTCCCAAAACGACCGAATAAACGGAGGCTGCATTTTTTCCCTCCAGCAGAAGTTCGGTAGTCAGTACGATTCTTTATAACGGTTTAATAATCCACTTCATCTGCGCAGAGATAGACATAAAGTATTAGTCTAGTCTTCTAACAGGGAAAAATCCCAGAAAATTAAAATTATGCATAAATATGCAAAATATGAATTTTTCTAAAAATGACTAAAAACCACTTTTCTCGGCATTTCAGATGATTCTGAGCATTTGGGGGGAGGGAGTTGGAGTGGGGGGGGTTAGGGGCAGGGGGAAGGCGGTTAGCTGGCAGGATGAAGAGGAGGGAGATTTAGACGGGTGGATAACCAAACCGCTACATTGTAGCGGGGTTCTTCTAGTCTACTCATATATTTTGGTTATGCCCTAAGTTACATGTCTTTTGAAAAGAGGTATTTCCTGCTCTTAAAGATGCGCTCCAGCAGAATATCCCACAAGATCCTATGGTGGCACTACTGGGAGTAACACATGATGGTTTAGAGGGGAGGTCCAAGAAATATCTCCTAGGAATACTACTTACAGCAGCCCTGAAGTGTATTACAATTAAATGGATGAAACCAGAGCCCCCCACACACACACACATAATTTATGGATCCACAAGGTGTGGGATGTCTACCATATGAAGCAAATAACATATTTATTAAGGCTCCAAAAATGTATATTTACTAAGCGGTGGGACCCTGCCATGGACTTACTAATACAGTGAGGGGTTTTTATTCTTCTCTTCTCTCACTTTCCACTTTCATTTGTTGTTTTCTGGTGTAAAACATATCCTCTGTTTACTTTACTTGGGAGTGGCTCTTTTTCGTTAATTGTCTACTTAATATTTGAAAGTCAATGTGAAGAATGTATAGAGACAGCTGGAAAAGGAAAAGTGTCTTTGTATGAAAATATATTGTAATATTGTTTAAAACTAAATACAAATTAAGTTAAAAAAAGAAAGAAAGAGGATAACAGAATTATAAGATATATGAAGAATATGAGGAGGAGGAGGATGCCAAGCAGTGTCCAGACACCACTGGAATAGCCCAGGACCTGAGCCATGCGACCAGCATCACCATGTGGACCTGACAGGAGGACAGACTGCACGTGCACACAGGGGTGACTCACATTACACCATTCACATACACAGGAGACAGAAAGCAGAAGACATCATTCAGAGAGAGAGAAAAGACATGTGAGAGAAGAGAACAATTTGCAATAGTCAATAATCTATACTCTATAATCTATACTCTTGGTGCTTGGTAAATTCCTTGAGACAAACTGACCGCCATGCTGTACAAGTCGTGAAGTAATGAATTTAGAGGCAACTAATTGTAGGTTAAGACAAAAAGATGAGTTTTAAGTTTGGATTTAAAGGACTCAACAGACTCTGATTGTCTGATGGCAGCAGGCAGGTTATTCCACAAGAACAGGACCCGACAGGAAAAGGCCCTGCCACCTGCTGACTTCTTTTTATCTTTGGGTACACACAGGAGCCCTGTATTTTGAGAGTAGAGAGCTCGAGATGGACTGTACCGTTTAAGGAGACCAGGCAGGTAAGATGGGGCGAGCCCATTTAGGATTTTATAATTCAATCAGAACTTCAGGACCACTGAGCTCTCACTCCCCACCGTCTCATCATTTGAATTCCTCGCTTTTAAAACCTGCTCAATGGCTGTCGTTCTCATCTACCGGCCACCCACACCAAATCCATCTTTCCTGTCTGACCTCTCTGAACTCCTCACAATAGCCTCATCTCTCTCCTCACACTTACTACTGCTTGGTGATTTTAACATCCACATTGATTTACCCACCTGTAAGTTTGCGTCAGAATTCATCACTCGATTGGACAAATTTCAACCTCACCCAGCACGTCACTTTCCCCACCCATGTCAAAGGCCATATCCTTGACCTGGTCTGCTCTGTCAATCTACCGAGACACAACATCCATTCATCCCCATTTCCTCTGTCAGACCATAATCTCATCCAGTTCACTGTTCCATCCCCAACTCCTCGGCCACACCTCCTCACAGAAATAAAATTCCGCAATACTAAATCTATTGACCCCTTCCAACTCTCCGATCTGCTCCCCTCTGCTCTCCCCCTGGAACTAGCCTCTACCTTACCTGATGATCTCACCAATCACCTCAACGCCACCCTGTCTGCCTCCCTCAACACACTGGCCCCTCTCAAAACAAAAACAGTCTCCTTCAACACCTCTGCACCCTGGTTCACACCTGAGCTCCGCACAATGAAACAAACTGCCCGCCAACTGGAACGACTTGCCAAGAAAACATCTCTCACTGTACATCAAGAAGCCCACAACCTCCACCTCTCTGCCTACAAAGATGCCCTCACCGCCGCCAAGTCTGCCTATTTTTCCACCATCATTAATGATTCCAACCACAACCCCCACACCCTCTTCGCCACTGTAAACAACCTCCTCAAGCCCCGTGCCGATGCCCTCGCCAACTCCACTGCTGAACAGTGCAACTCATTTCTCCAATTTTTTGCAGACAAAATCCCCGCTATCAACAAATCACTGTCCCCTGCGTCTGACTCAGCAGCATCTCCTCCGGCCCCTCTTCTCCCCATTCCTCTTGACCTCCATACCCCTCCCCCTGATTGCCACCTCTCCCGGTTTGTTCCAGTTGCCCCTACCACTATCTCTGAACTAATCAGCTCATCAAAATCCACAACCTGCTCCATTGATCCCCTCCCCACCCCCCTACTGAAGAAATGCCTCCCTGCCCTATGCCCCTACCTCACCAAACTTTTCAATTCCTCACTGTCCCATTGAATTGTCCCCTCTTCCTACAAAACTGCAGCTGTCACCCCAATTCTCAAGAAACCTGGTCTTGAGCCATCCTGCCTCAACCACTACCGGCCAATTTCCAATCTCCCCTTCCTCTCTAAAACCCTGGAACGCATTGTCGCCACACAACTCCAAACCTACCTACACTCCAACAACCTACTTGAACCCCTCCAGTCTGGTTTTCGCCCACTCCACAGCACTGAAACTGCACTCCTTAAAGTGCTAAATGACCGCCTCATCTCTGCTGATACTGGAGCCCTTAACATCCTCATCCTCCTCGACCTGAGTTCAGCCTTTGATACTGTGAGCCACAACATCCTGCTCACCAGATTGAAAGATGTCGGTATTGAAGGCACCGTACTCAGCTGGCTCCAGTCTTACCTCTCCAACAGGTCACACTTCATCTCACTTCACAACCACTCCTCTGTTCCACCCACAGTCACACAAGATGTTCCCCAAGGTTCTGTACTCGGCCCACTCCTTTTCATCATCTACATCCTCCCTCTTGGTCAGATTCTCCGCCATTTCAACTTGGACTTCCACTGTTATGCTGATGACACCCAGATATACCTCAGCACCAAATCCCCTCACAATCCACCCCTCTCTCACATCGACTCCTGTCTGTCTGCAGTTAAAGTCTGGATGCAGCAAAACCTCCTCAAACTCAACAGTGACAAAACTGAACTCCTCTTCATTGGCTCCAAGTCCACTCTCAGCCAAATCAACAACCTTGCACTCACCATCGATGGCACTACTGTCTCCCCTTCCCCCCAGGCACGAAACCTTGGTGTGACCCTTGATCCCACCCTCTCCCTTGAGCCACATATCCGCCAAATGGTCAAATCCTCCTTCTACCACCTTCGCAACATTGCAAAAATAAGATCCTCTCTCACACGCCCTGCTGCTGAGATACTGATCCATGCCTTCATCTCCTCCTGCCTTGATTACTGCAACTCACTGCTCTATGGCATCAGTGCTAGCTCTATCAAGAGACTCCAATTGGTCCAGAACGCATCTGCCCGACTTTTAACTTTCACCAAATCCTGGCACCACATCACCCATGTCCCAAAAGACCTCCACTGGCTACCCATCTCCCACCGGATCAATTACAAACTCCTGGTTCTTACTTATAAAGCTCTTCACAAATTGGCTCCCCCATACCTCACCGATCTCCTCTCCCCTTACCAACCCTCTCGGTTCCTCAGATCCACCTCAGCCTCCCTTCTCTCTACCCCCATGTCCAACCTCTGTGGCTTTGGTGACCGAGCCTTCTCGAGAGCAGCTCCCAGGCTCTGGAACTCACTTCCCCAAATCATTAGAGACTCAGAATCCCTCTCACTCTTCCAATCCCGTCTCAAGACACACCTTTTCTCCATTGCCTTCTCGTGCCCCCCCCCCCGTCCGCTCATTAACCCCTGGTCTGGGGCAGGCTGGGGACTGAGCGCTTGACCTGCATCTGTGATTTATGACGTTTGTGTTTCTTTCCCTTTATATCTGTCCGAGTCGGAGATACTGCCGGTGTCGTGTGTGGCTGCCGCTTCTCCCTCTCGTAGCCCCCCTTCCCATCCACCCCTGTATGTCTGTGTTATGTTCATCTGTCGTCTTGTTTCACTCCATTTATTGTAAAGCGACTTTGAGTACTTGAAAAGCGCTATATAAGATTTATTTATTATTATTATTATAAGTCAGCAGAAGCACCTTGTATTCTGATCTAACATGGATAGGAAGCCAATGAAGGGAGGCAAGAATTGGTGTGATATGGTCAAATTTCCTAGATTTAGTTAGGATTCTAGCTGCAGCATTCTGAACCATCTGAAGACTTTTAGTACTAGAATGTGGCAGACCTGAAAACAGAACATTACAGTAATCAAGTCTGGATGAAACAAATGCATGTATTACAGTCTCTGCGACAGCCATGGAGAGAAAAGACTGAATTTTAGCTATGTTATGTAAGTAAAAAAGGCAGTCTTGGTAATTTCTTTCATGTGTTTATCAAAGAAAAGGCTGCAATCAAATGTAACACCAAGATTTTTGGCTGCCACACTTTGCGAAACCACAGAGTCGTTGATGGTTATTGTTACTTGATCAAATTGGTGTCTGCGTCTAGCAGAGCCAAGGACCAGCATCTCAGTTTTACCCAAATTTAAAAGCAGGAAATTCAGTGACGTCCATTTTTGCACAGTAGCCAAGCAGGCCTCTAAGTTAGTCATTTGAGTATGATCATCAGCCCTTATAGGCACATACAGCTGAGTATCATTCACATAGCAATGGAAATGTATTGCATGACTGTGTATAATTTGGCCAAGAGGTGAAATATAAAGAGAGAAAAGTACAGGGACAAAAACCAAGCCCTGAGGTACACCATATTTAACATCAGAGAATTTCGATGTAATATTATTATAGTAGACACACCGTGTTCTTCCAGATAAGTAAGACTTAAGCCAAGAGAGAGCTAAGCCAGAGACACCAAAATTACAATTTTGTCTAATAGTATACAGAGGAATCAGTGGTGTCAAAGGCTGCACTGAGGTCCAGTAGTAGAAGCACAGAAGTGTAATCAGAGTCCATAGCTAATAGAAGATTGTTCACCACTCTGGTCAGAGCATTTTCAGTGGAGTTACGGGGCCTGAAAGCTGCTTTAAAAGATTCATATACGTAGATGGTTTTCTTCTATATGGGTCGAAAGTTGTTGCTACACAACTCTCTAGTACTTTAGAAAAGAATGGAAGATTAGAGACTGGTTGATAGTTATTAGGCGAACCTGGACTGAGGTGCGGTTTCTTAAGTAGATGTCCATCCACAGCTGTCTTAAAACTGCTGGCAACAGGGTGCCCTGGTGGCTCACCTGGTAGAGCACGTACCACATAAGGCTGAGTGAGTCCTTACCGCAGAGGCCTGGATTCAAATCCGGTCCAGGCTCTTTGCTGCATGTAATCCCCTCTCTCCCCTGCCTTTCCTGCCTCTGTCTCTTGACTGTCACTATCAAATAAAGGCAGAAAATTGAAAAAAAAAAACTCTTAAAAACTGTTGGGAACAGTGCCAGTAGTAAGTGATAAGTTAACAATGTCTAGCATTGTAGGTCCCAGGAAAGGCCAGAGGTCTTCAAAAAGTTTCGCTCGTAAAGGGTTAAGTAGGCAAGTAGTTGGTTTAGAAGCTGACACAAGCTTAGTCAAAGTATCAATAGAGATAGCCTCAAAAAGCTATAATAACCGGGACTATCGGTGACTCATCCAAGTGACTTCTTCAGACTGACGAGGTCACTTAGATGAGTGATGAAATGTTTCTCCAACTAAATGTGTCCAGATGGACCGGTTCACTTTCCTGTGAAATTCCTCCAACATTCTGTTGGTCATCCAACTGATATGCAGCACTTCCCAGTTAGTATGAATCACTTACTTTTACTATTATCTGCGATCACCATCATGCTCTTAATGAATTAAACACCAACGCTGACCAGTTCTAATACAACCACAATATGCATTCTGATGGCAATAATATACCCATGATACTGAGCTAGATTAGTGTCCATCTACATTGTACCTACTGTCCTTTTCAGCGCCTCTGGATAAGACGCACTTACACTAAATGCCCTTAACATTACATGTATTCTTCCCTATATGATTACTATATAGCAAATACACTACTACTGCTTCATAAAGTATTAAAAATTTCATGGTCTTTATTTAGTGTTCAGCGGTGCCAGTTGGCGTAACCTGAATTTATCAGCTAACTGCGGGCTCTCTTGTAAGTCACTTTGGAGAAAAGCGTCTGCTGAATATGTAAAAAGTTATGGAACCAGAAATGTTGCATGGCTCCATCTTTGGTCCCACACATCACCCCCCATGTAGACAAACCCCCGTTTTTCTTCAGTTTGATCATTTATTTCATCTTTGATTATGTAACAGTGTATGTATGTGTGTCCTTTGTTAATCAGGCCTGTATGTGACACGTGAATCCAAATACACCATCTGAAATGTGTGGACAGAGACCAAATTACAATTTTGGTACAGCAATCCATAAAACCGAATAAAATGTCCATTCAATTTTCAATATTATCCTTGAAAAGGGTGATCAATATCGCAAATTACGAACAGGGGGTACAACTGGCCTTTAACACGAGAAGAAACCAGTCTATATTTTTATCCAAACTCAGCAACACTGCATCCGTCTCCATTCCAAAAACAAATGTTGTGGCTAGCTAACAAGTAGCTTAGCGAGGGGAGTAGAGAAGGGGGATTTTAAAGCCTCAACCCATGTAATATGTCAAACTCCATCTAAGAAACAATCATTTTGACGGTCTTCAATTAGAAAAAAAAAAAAAAAAAGAAAGTCAGATACCCCCGAGTTACTCAAACTCTCCATCAAAATCCAGGTTACAAATGATCGACTGAACATCTTCAATTCCAGCGAAATCTCAACTTTGAACCCCCGTTGCTTGCATTTAAAGACTGATAACATTACTGACGTATCAGTAGTTTTGAGGATCACTTGCACGCCACATTTACTGGTGGGACCCTCTGGTTCGGAGAAGGTCTTAGGGCGATTTTCTACAGAGAGGTATATTTACTGATTAAAACAAGGCCACATAAAATGGCAGCATCTTAAATGGACTTCATCATAACAATTCTCCTCATACAAGAGAGGCTCAGGTTGGGGCAAGCAGATATGTCATTACATCAGCGGCATAGCCCAGGTCTCAATGTGAGAAAGCTGACACAGTGGACTTTGCGTGCCTCTTCAATATCGCTTTATGATAAAAACTGATTCAGTCTCTGTTTTATGTTAATAAAATTACTTTATTCTCCTCCTCTCCTCCCCGTTCTTCTTCTTCGTTCTTCTCTTCAGCATTGTGGAGTTAAAAGAGAGAGGGGGCTGATTGGGTCGGCTCTAGCGGTGTTCGCCTCTGTTGACCGGTGGGACGTCTCCATGCAAACTGCTGCTGCTGCGGTTTCTGCATTAGTCCTTCTCTGGCACCAGCTTCAGCACCTTGCCAATCGCAATAGTTTTGCCTGGAAAGGACGACGAGTTGAAACAAATGAAGGAAGGATTGGAACTTTCCATTCCACAAAGCTCAAGTCATAAGTCTGGGATGTAGGAGGATCAAATATGGATAAACTTATCACCGTCTCTCTTGCTCTCTCTCTCCTTCTGACTCTGCCTTGGAGTCATTCTCCTGACATAATTTCCTGCGCTGCTTCCAGTAACAGTTTATTTTCATAGGAATTTTCCCAGTAAGAAGCTCTTGGCACTCTCAGACACATTCATCTACCAACTTGGAGACTGCAGTTTCTCTTACACCCCACAAAGAGGTATCCTTCTCAGGTTCCTATTGGCTGACTGGACTCTTAGCCACTTCCTGTCCCTTGCCTGCGCCTCTGCCTTTCTCTCATACACACACAGCCTCCTCACCTTCATCTCGCAGTGTGAATCGTCCCATCTGAGGGAAATCTTTGAAGGTCTCCAGGCAGATGGTTCCTGCAGCACGGAGCCTGGCGATGCACACCTGGTCCTGCTTGACAAAGCGTGGCCGTGTTTTACTCTTCTCCCCCGTCTTCTTGTCCACCAGACAGATTAAGGCCTGCGGTCGGGATCGAAGGAAACACTCGGAGCTGTCAGAATACTACATAACATTTCAGTCCTTTATTTGTGTTTCGAAAGCACAGTAAAATCAAAGACGTTCCGAAAGCCGGAGCACAAAACTTACTGTGATTTGTACTTCCTCAATGCAGGTGTGGATGTGTAGGACAGCGTTGTAACCGGGGCATATGATCGATTTATGTTCGATGATGACGATCTGAAAAATCAAACAACACAAGAAAGCGAGCAATGTTAGCAATATTAGCGTTAACAAACCACATACAGGGAGAACACAAACTATCCAAACCACGGGGTCTTCCCTACTGTTATGGGTCAGTGTTAAACATCCATATTATCCCTTTATGTGGGTTCACCTCTTTCGCCCGGGCAGCCAACCCATGTATTTCCAGGTTGGTGGCCCGGTCTGAAAGGAGGTTTGGGCTCCAGTGTACTCTGGGTTTTTACCTGTGCGTCAAAGGTGCGGCCGGAGTGGCAGAGGTTGTCGGAGTTGCAGAGGATGAAGCCGGGGAGAATCTCCTCTTCCTCGATGCCCTTCAGACGCAGCTTGAGGTTCTCCCCGGGCGCCGCGTCCTCGGTCTCCACGTCATCGCTAAGCAGACTCAGCACCTCCACAGTGTGCTGACGACGGCCAGATAGAGACCAACAGATCCAAGTCACAGCCGGCAGGAACATCAACCAAACCAGTATGGGTGTTTGTATTATATATATCATGAGAATTTTCTGGATACCAAAACTTTGAACTTAAGATATCACAGCAAAAAAATTCTACAAAGTATCAAAACAATTACTGAATAATTTCTATTCTTAAAGCAGAGACCTTACCCTGTTCGGCATCATGACCAGCTGTTGTGCTTTACTAATAGATCCTGATTCCAGCTTCCCAAGGACCACTGTTCCCATGTCCTACACACACACACACACGCACACACACACACACACACACACACACACACACACAAACACACACACACGAGAAGGGACCGGCACACTCTTATGCTCAAACATGGTGTATCACATAAACACTATTATGTCCATTTCCACTACCGTCTCTGGTTTTGCCCTCTCTCTGGTTAATGAGTGAAATCTACTGTGGCAGTTTTGGAATAAAAGTCTAATTACTGTTGGTCACTGATGACACATGGTTGACCAACTTCAATGAATCCGAGTAACATATTCTTTTCATCCTGCCTCTTCCACCACTTGAGTATAAGCATTAACATCATAACGTGCCATAGTGTTTTTTTTTTTTTTTGGATTCCCCCCCTTTTTTTCTCCCCAGTTGTACTTGGCCAATTACCCCACTCTTCTGAGCCGCCCCGGTCACTGTTCCACCCCCTCTGCTGATCCGGGGAGGGTTTCAGACTACCACATGCCTCCTCCAATACATGTAGAGTCACCAGCTGTTTCTTTTCACCTGACAGTGAGGAGTTTCACCAGGGGGACGCAGCGTGTGGGAGGATCACGCTATTCCCCCCAGTTCCCCCTCCCTCCTGAACAGGTCCCCCGATCGACCAGAGGAGGCGCTAGAGCAGCAACCAGGACACATACCCACATCCAGCTTCCCACCCTCAGACACAGCCAATTGTGTCTGTACATACACCCGACCAAGCCGGAGGTAATTCGAACCGGAGATCCCCATGTAGGTAGGCAACGGAATAGACCGCCACGCCACCCTGACGCCCGTCATTAACATATCTTGATGTTACTGTTGTCAGATGACTGCACATCTATAAAAAATCGATTCGATCAAGGGTCACAAAATGCTAACTGGCTTATCAAGGCCAATGGTGATTTCAGGGCTGTTAGCATTTTGTTAGCCTCGGTCAAATGACTAGGTTGTGTAATCCTATGACAACAGAAACGAAGACGTGTCAGTGACAACACCCACTTAGACGAAGGGGAAGTAGGTTGGCCATGTCTGCAAAAAAATGTCAATAGACAAATTACACAACATCACTCTAAAATGAGGACATTAACAGGAATGGGATCTCATTTCAACGCCTCTAGTTGAAGTAAAAATATGCAAAATAAGCGTGGCTGATCCATACAATGACTGGCACCAGCCCTTCGCCATCATCATGATGCACCCCAGTAGTCATAAAGATCCCACGATAGCCATTTTCTCTACTCGGCTTAATCCGATGATCGTCTTCCCTTTAATGCATTGGACTGCTCACATGACCGTTTCAAACCAAGCCTCAACACGCACTGTTAGCTCGCCTGTTGTCCCCACAACCCACTCCTGCCGAAAGATACTGTCAGATAGCACATAGGGTGCTGTATTAACCGGTGAGACTCGAGCATCCAGAATCCAGAAGCAGTCTTCTTTTTTTTTGGATTTTCCCCCTTTTTCTCCCCAATTGTACTTTTTTGCCAATTACCCCACTCTTCTGAGCCATCCCGGTCGCTGTTCCACCCCGTGCTGATCCGGGGAGGGCTGCAGACTACCACATGCCTCCTCCAATACATGTGGAGTCGCCAGCCGCTTCTTTTCACCTGACAGTGAGGAGTTTCACCAGGGGGACGTAGCGCGTGGGAGGATCACGCTATTCCCCCCAGCTGCCCCTCCCCCCTGAACAGGTGCCCCACCTGACCAGAGGAGGCGCTAGTGCAGCGACCAGAACACATACTCGCACCCATCCGCAGTCACGGCCAATTGTGTCTGTAGGGACGCCTGACCAAGCCGCAGCTAACACGGGGATTCGAACCAGCGATCCCCGTGTTCGTAGGCAACAGAATAGAGTGCCATGCCACTGGGACGCCGATCCAGAAACGGTCTTAATGCATACGAAAAAGGAAGGCAATGTTAAAAGTACAGGAGTCTACCACAGAAGCTAATAACAATTCATCATTATCATGGCTTCAACTAAAATATCAGGGGGATTATGGCTCCGGCCATTACTGCGAAATGCCTCGTCTAGACCACTCAATGATAACCAGCTCCTCATGACCTTACGAGACAGTCCCATTATGGAAGATCTCCTAGTCTAGTACTGACTACTGGGTCTCCTACACAGCAGCCGGAGGCTCTTATACAACCACAGGAGAAAGGGAGAGAGGGGGATAAAGACACGGGGAGGAAAATAACTCAAATGGAGAGTGGGAGGAGGGAAAATGGCCTATAATGGGAGAAGAAAGGAGATGAGGAGCAGATAATTGAGTGTATTCTCTCTCCCACTGGTGTCATATATTTATGCTACTGACGAAGCTTTGATATATGACACATAAGGTACCCTTCAGCCTCCTATGAGATGCAATGGGTTAACCAATACCGAACTGGTATGCACTAATGTTCAAATATCAGGGAGGAAGTTTCACATTGGAGTTTATGGACTGCCTGCTGCATCCCTATACAGATGCCGCAGGACTACCTTCCTGTTAATACAGCGATTCTTTGTAAATCACACCACTATATGATACCCAGAGATGAGAATGTGTTGGATAATTGTGTGTCAGAGGAAACCCAGAAATCATTTCATTCCATCAGCATCTGGGGTTTTTCCCTTCTTTCAAATCTACACCTTTGATATAACAGATAACAGAGATCAGAGCAAAATCATCTTGGAGAGAAAATGGCTGTAATGTGTGTGTGTATTCCTGGAGGGACGCCCAAGGTCTCCTCTGTACTGTATATCTACACTTCACGTTGAAATGACAGAGTTCTGAAAGACCTGCACTATCATTTGGACTTGCGTGCTCAACCTGAAGAATAAATAACATGAAAGCCGACCGTAATAACTTTGTCTGAAAGTCACCGATGACCTCAGGACAGTCTCGTGGAGATGATGAGAACAGTCTTCATGTTGGCCTTGGCTCAACCGCTGCCTCATCTGGCAGTGTAACCAGTTCCTTCCTCCCTGTGTTGCTCCAGCATGTTTCCCTGTGGGGCGTCTGGGTAGCGTAACAGTCTATTCCGTTGACTACCAACACAGGGATCGCCGGTTCGAATCCCTGTGTTACCTCCGGCTTGGTCGGGCGTCGCCTACAGACACAAAGTGTCTGTGGGTGGGAAGCTGGATGTAGGTACGTGTCCTGGTCGCTGCACTAGCACCTCCTCTGGTCGGTCGGGGTGCCTGTTCAGGGGGGAGGGGGAACTGGGGGGGGGGAACAGTAAGACCCTCCTACACGCTACGTCCCCCTGGTGAAACTCCTCACTGTCAGATGAAAAGAAGCAGCTGGTGACTCCACATGTATCGGAGGAGGCATGTGGTAGTCTGCAGCCCACCCTGGATCAGCAGAGGGGGTGGAGCAGCGACCGGGAAGAAAGGCTCGGAAGAGCGGGGGTTATTGGTCGGATACAATTCGGGAGAAAAAAAAGGGTAAAGCCAAAAAAGTTCCCTTGTTTGGAACGAGGGGATTTCTGTCCACTCCCGCCGCTCATGTTAGATCTAAATGTGGAGAAAGACGTGACCGTGAGCAGGCCAACACCTATGGGAGTCCTCTATGAATACAAGGGAGAGGATTGTGTGAGACGTGTGATGACTTACAAGTTACGACGAGTCATTTTAGAGTTGAAACAACCTTTAAATGATTTTACCCAAATTCTGTGATGTAATTCAACAATGCGTGCCGGTACAGATGTCCTCTCTCTCCCATGGTCTCTGACCCAAGTTGACCGCCTGTTGACCTTCTTGCCACGATAATACAAACGGGAAACTAACGCTCGACTTTCTGCTGCTTACCTTGTACTTGTCTACGATGGGAAGCCTGACTGGTCCGTCGCTGGATCTGGTAAAGTTTGGCAAGTTGTCCAGGTGGGGGATGAATGGCAGACCCCTGTCAGAAAACACAAGATGAAGACATTCCATCATAGTGACCAAAAGAGAGGGATCTAATGAAGTGGACTGTGGACATTTACACTGAAAGGCTGACAGGAAGGTTGAATTTTAAGGAGAGGGTCATCTAGAAATAAAAGATCTTTTCCACTGCCTCAGCTTGTGGAGGGCGCCACAAATCCCATATCAAATACAGTTTTTCACTGACGTATTCCTGATACCTCGAGTGATCATTAAGGTAACAGTTTTAAAAAGGTACCATCACTAAAATTTAGACTTTATCATAACAAAAAAGAAAAAGAAAAGACAATCATGTATCAAGAGGATGGAAAGAGCTGGTGATCCATAACAACTATAAAACGATGCCAAGCGCCGAGATTTCGGACTTTCAAAACCTGGTTCCAGCCCCGGATCTTTATTTTGTCACATTAATCTCACTGCATGTTTCAACTTTCAGACATGGAGGAGCCCATTTAGCAACACAACACTAAAGAATCCAAAAAAAGCCTTTTAATCCGCTAGAACAAAAGTCATGATGAATGCTGCTCATAAGTAAAATAAATTGTAGGTATCATTTTTGAGAGGTGGAGAAAATTTCGCTGCTATAAAGGGATAAATTTGGATGCCGAGTTGGCCATGCAACCTTTGGACAGGTAAGCAGCATTATCATAAAATATATAGCCGAGTGTGGTTAGTTAAACATATTATGGTGTTTTATAACGATATGAAAGTATGTATCCTGAAAGCTCTGAATGGCAACGACAGCATTGGTTAACACGGTCGCCTCACAGCGAGAAGGTCCTGGGTTCGAGCCCCGGGGTAGTCCAATCTTGGGGCTCGTCTTCTGTGTGGAGTTTGCGTGTTCTCCCCGTGTCTGTGTGGGTTTCCTCCGGGTGCTCCGGTTTCCTTCCACAGTCCAAAGACATGTAGGTCAGGTGAATCGGCCGTACTACATTGTCCCTAGGTGTGAATGTGTGTGTGTCAGCCCTGTTATGGACTGGCGGCCTGTCCAGGGTGTCTCCCTTCCTGCCGCCCAATGACTGCTGGGATAGGCTCCAGCATCCCCGCAACCCTCACAGCAGGATAAGCGGTTTGGATAATGGATGGATGGATAACATGGTTAGTTATAAATATTGTAAAGTGTTTTCTTTGGAGACTGGGGTTCGAATCCAGGTCAGCGCGAGCCTCCAGTAAGAGCCCTCAGGCTTAGACTCCTAATAGTGTACACAAGCCTACCTCGGAACATGAGTGAGAGAAATATAACTACAGCCATACCGGCTTGGATAACAAGCCGGTATGGTCCACATCAGGTGTTGGGGAACCATGGCAACCTGGTGACAAGCAGGCTACTGGAATAAGACATCCATAGACATGGACAGAGCATGGAATTGATGGAGTGCTACTACACCAGCAGCCCCAAAGAGAGGGGTCAGATGCAACATATGTGGGAACTATGGTTGGATAGGAGACCAACGTCCACACTGACCAAAAAGCAACTGGTAGCGCAACGCTCAAACATCTTCAATAAAAGGAAGCGACTATCACAGCTGGAGATTGAGAGGCTCCAACAGAATGGACATATGACTTGACAACATGGAGAGCAGCATGGAGACGAATGGCTGTCCCTGAGGCAGGAGCACAGGGTTTAAGAACTAACTGACCAACCACAACAGCAGAATCCACAGAGCTGAAGATGGGAATCATTTCGACTGCGACCGATTCCCACGGCTCGCTGACAAAGTCCCATCAGAACAGATGCTAGCAGATGTTAACACAGCACTACTCACTAACTATCTCCACTACCAACATCACAGAACCCAGTGAGCTTGTATGTACTACTGCAACAGTAATCCTGGAGATGCTTGGGTACACGATTAAGAACACAAGCTGCAGAAAGTACCCTCCATGTGGGAGAAGGCTGGAGGCTAAGATCAGGGCAGCCCGGCGAGACGTGAGCCGGCTAACAGAGGTGCAGAAAAGAGTGATGAAAGACAGGTCTTGGCTGAAATAAGAAAGTATTGCAAGTTATCCATAAGTGAGACCCTGGAGACTGCAAAACAAAGAGTCACAGTCTGGCTGCTAGGCTGAAGAGACACACCAGAGAAGCCGAGGCCAAGAGAACAGCCTAAATGACCCGTTTTCCAAAGAACCATCCAGAGTGTACTCCCAGCTACAGGGGAACAATAGCACAAGAGCAGACCCACCCACAACTGAGACAGCGATACTGGAAGGATTTACAGTCAGGTTCATAAGTATTTGGACAGTGACACAAATTGCATCATTTTGGTTCTTTACGCCAACACAATGGATTTGAAATTAAATAATCACGATGTTCTTTAAGCGTAGACGTTCGGCTTTAATTTAAGGGTTTTATCAAGAATTTTGTATAAGCCGTGTAGGAATTACAACCATTTTTAAACATAGCTCCCCAATTTTAGGGGCTCAAAAGTAATTGGACAAACTAATACACTCATAAATTCAATTGTCGTTTTTAATACTTGGTTGCAAATCCTTTGCAGTCAATGACTGCCTGAAGTCTGGAACTCGTAGACATCAGCAGACGCTGGGCTTCTTCCCCAGTAATGCTCTGCCAGGCCTTTCACTGCAGCTGTCTTCAGTTCCTGCTTGTTCTTTGGGCATTTTGCCTGCAGCAAGTGAACTGCATGCTCAACTGGATTCAGGTCAGCTGATTGACTTGGCCACTGCAGAACATTCCACGTCTTTGCCTTGAAAGTCTTGGGTTGCTTTCGCAAGTGTGCTTCGGGTCACTGTCCATCTGCACTGTCAAACACCGTCCAACGAGCTCTGAAGCATTTGGCTGGATCTGAGCAGATAATACAGCCCTATAGACTTCAGAACTCATCCTGCTGCTTTTGTTAGCAGCCACAAAAATAAATACATGGGCTCAAGTTCCATTGGCCGCCATAAATGCCCACGCCACAACGCTACCTCCATTATGCTTCACAGATGAGGTGGTATCCTTTGGATCACGAGCAGTTCCTTCCCTTCTCCATACTCTTCTCATCATTCTGGTGCAAGTTGATCTTTGTCTCATCTGTCCGTAGGATGTTGTTGCAGAACTGTACACGCTTTTTTTTTAGATGTTTTTTTTTTTAATTTTATTATTATTATTTTATGCAAACTCTGCTCTGGTTTTCCTGTTTTTGAGGCTTACCAATGGTTTAACATCTTGTGGTAAACCCTCTGTCTTCTCTTGACTTTAACACAGATACGCCTACCTCCTGGAGGGTGTTCTTGATGCGGCCAACTGTTGAAGAAGGGGTTTTTCTTCAGCGGGGAAAGAATTCCTCTGTCATCCACCACAGCTGTTTTCTCTCTTCCAGGCCTTTTGGCGTCCCTGAGCCCACCAGTGCGTTCTTGCTTTTTAAGAATGTACCAAATAGTTGATTTATGCTACACCTGATGTTTTTGCCATCTCTCTGATGGGTTTGTTTCGACTTTTCAGCCCAATGACGGCTTGCTTCACTGGCAGTGACAGCTCTTTGGATTTCATATCGAAGAGTTTACAGCAACAGATTCCAAATGCAAAAAGCTGCACTCGAAATCAACTCTAGACCTGCTTACCTGTGAATGAAATAACGAGGGAATAACACACACCTGGCCATGGAACAGCTGAGTAGCCAATTGCCCAATTTTGGTCCCTTAAAAAGGGGGGAACCACATATATAAAGTGCTGTGATTCCGACACTGTTCATCCAATTCGGATGAAAATACCCTCAAATTAAAAGGTGAAAGTCTGAACTTTGAACTCATATTCATCATTCATTCATTCATCCCTCCATTATCCAAACCGCTTGTCCTTACTCAGGGTCGCGGGGATGCTGGAGCCTATCCCAGCAGTCACTGGGAGGCAGGCGGGGAGACACCCTGGACAGGCTGCCAGACCATCATAGGGCTCACACACACACACACACAGCCACACCTAGGGACAATTTAGTACGGCTGATTCACTTGACCTACATGTCTTTAGACTAGAAAGGAAACTGGAGCCCCTGGAGGAAACTCATGCAGACACGGGGAGAACATGCAAACTCCACACAGAGGACGACCCCAGGGGTTGGACTACCCCGGGGCTCGAACCCAGGACCTTCTTGCTGTGAGGTGACCGCGCTAACCACTGCGCCACCGTGCCGCTGGTAGACAGCCAAAATAACAATAACTTTGTCAATGTCCAAATATTTATGGAGCTGACTGTATATTAAGGGTTTCACAGAAGAAGTTGACTATCAAAACCGCTAGTCAACACTGTTGTAGACTAATCTCATCTGTGGTTGTAGCATTTTGTGCAGTAATGGAGCAGTGGCAATGCACCTGCAGCAGATATGCAGCTGGGGGCGCTGTGGGTAGGTGGACTTACAACTTAGGTTGTTGTTGAACATAGACTTGTTTGAACAATCATTTTCTACATTATGCCATGTTAAATAAAAAGAATTTAAGGTATTAAGAGGAAAGACTCCCGCTATCTCTGTATTTTGGTTTAACGGGTGACCACGTTAACTGGTGACTTCAGTGACGGCAGCTGTTGAAAATACAAACAGAACACGTGGTGTCCTCCTAAAATCCTTTAATTTTACTTTGATCGATTTTAAATACACACTTAACTATGTTTAATATCTACGCTAAGCATTTACGTAAGTTAAATTGTGCTCAGCAAGACTCATTCACCTCTCGTAACGGTTCTTTTTTTGGGGGGGACCCCCCCCCCTTTTCTCCCCAATTGTACCCGGCCAGTTACCCCACTCTTCCGAGCCATCCTGGTCGTTACTCCTCCCCCTCTGCCAATCGAGGGAGGGCTGCAGACTACCACATGTCTCCTCCGATACATGTGGAGTCGCCAGCCACTTCTTTTCACCTGACAGTGAGGAGTTTTACCAGGGGGATGTAGCGCGTGGGAGGATCACGCTATTCCCCCCAGTTCCCCCTCCACTCCGAACAGGCGCCCCGACCGACCAGAGGAGGCGCTAGTGCAGCGACCGGGACACATACCCACATCCGGCTTCCCACCCGCAGACACGGCCAACTCTGTCTGTAGAGACGCCCGACCAAGCCGGAGGTAACATGGGGATTCGAACGGAAGATTCTCGTGTTGGTAGGTAACGGAATAGACCGCTATCAACGTTTCTTATAACGTGGGAAACAAACCGCAGCTGGCAGCAGCTGTATATTATACCCTTATCCTCAATCAAAAAGTCACCCATATTCAACCATTCGCTAGCTGCTCTGCTAATCTGTTTTCCTCACTAGACGCTAGCTGCTCTGCTAATCTGTTTTCCTCACTATTTCCCCCACTAGACGCTAGCTGCTCTGCTATCTGTGTGTACCTCACTAGACGCTAGCTGCTCTGCTATGTTTTCTTCACTAGACGCTAGCTGCTCTGCTGTTTTCCTCACTAGACGCTAGCTGCTCTGCTATGTGTTTTCCTCACTAGACGCTAGCTGCTCTGCTATGTGTTTTCCCTACTAGACGCTAGCTGCTCTGCTATGTTTTTTTCACTAGACGCTAGCTGCTCTGCTATCTGTTTTCTTCATTAGACGCTAGCTGCTCTGCTATCTGTTTTCCCCACTAGACGCTAGCTGCTCTGCTATCTGTGTTTACCCCACTAGACGCTAGCTGCTCTGCTATCTGTTTTCCTCACTAGACGCTAGCTGCTCTGCTATCTGTTTTCCTCACTAGACGCTAGCTGCTCTGCTATCTGTTTTCTTCACTAGATGCTAGCTGCTCTGCTATCTGTGTTTACCCCACTAAACGCTAGCTGCTCTGCTATCTGTTTTCCTCACTAGACGCTAGCTGCTCTGCTATCTGTTTTCCTCACTAGACGCTAGCTGCTCTGCTGTTTTTTTCACTAGACGCTAGCTGCTCTGTTATGTGTTTTCCTCACTAGACGCTAGCTGCTCTGCTATGTTTTCCTCACTAGACGCTAGCTGCTCTGCTATGTTTTCCTCACTAGGCGCTAGCTGCTCTGCTATGTTTTCCTCGCTAGACGCTAGCTGCTCTGCTATGTTTTCCTCACTAGATGCTAGCTGCTCTGCTATCTGTGTTTTCCCCACTAGACGCTAGCTGCTCTGCTATCTGTGTTTTCCCCACTAGACGTTAGCTGCTCTGCTATCTGTGTTTTCCCCACTAGACGCTAGCTGCTCTGCTATCTGTTTTCTTCACTAGACGCTAGCTGCTCTGCTATGTGTTTTCCTCACTAGACATTAGCTGCTCTGCTATGTTTTCCTCACTAGACGCTAGCTGCTCTGCTATATGTTTTCCCTACTAGACGCTAGCTGCTCTGCTGTTTTTTTCACTAGACACTAGCTGCTCTGCTATGTGTTTTCCTCACTAGACGCTAGCTGCTCTGCTATGTTTTCCTCACTAGACGCTAGCTGCTCCGCTATGTGTTTTCCTCACTAGACGCTAGCTGCTCTGCTAATCTGTTTTCCTCACTAGACGCTAGCTGCTCTGCTATGTTTTCTTCACTAGATGCTAGTTGCTCTGCTAATCTGTTTTCCTCACTAGACGCTAGCTGCTCTGCTGTGTTTTCCTCACATTGAAAATCCCTCTTGTTGACGACACCCTTTAATTTACATAATGTAATTTACATAATGTAGGACAAAAAGGACCAGATAAATATATACTGTATTGAACATTCAATTTAAGACAATTTAAGACTTTCAGGCTTTTCAACAGCTGTCGTCACCATGACAACCACAGACGCACTCGGCTGAAAGTCACCAGTTAATGGCAAGTGTACATCACATGACTCTTAAAACCTTTTAAAAATCCTGTAAGAGGAGAGCAGCTCACATCTAACGACTGTCTGAAGACGGTCTTTTAAAAACCATTGCTGATAAAGTGCCCACAAGGCGATTTAGGAAGGACCAAGAATCGCAGTGGGGGCGCACAGCACAGGATTTTTCCAAGCCCTCGCGCCGTTACAACAATTTGCCATGGCAACGCAGTGTGCCGGGACCTTCATCAGCATGCGTCAGCGCAACCGGTCCTGAGAAGCTGATTCTCTTTAAACAGGCGAGAAAAGTTCTGCAAACACCTTCACAAAATAATGCCCAACTGCTAGCTAATGTGGTATTTTGATTATACACATGTAAAAGTAGGAGGGCTGCGGCGTCCAGAGGCAGTTAAGATAAGTGGGAAGAGGGTGCTCTTTGGACGGCGGGAAAACGTCAGAATAGGGATAATCAAAAAAGCGGATCCAAGGTACTCTTCCAAATAGAATAAACAGCTTTAATAGTTGGTTAGTTCATAATAGAACCAATTAAAAAGCCACAGACGGGCAATCCACACGATCACGTGCGCCACTGCACGTCCGACAGGCCCCCCAAAAAACCCATTTTGAAATGATCCGGTAGGCCGCCGACAATTTCCACACTGGAGCGGGGCAGAAAAATCCTGTCTTTGACCATCTCATGTTACAGGACTGTTAAAACTGACAGACTCGGGATGTTGCAACGATTTCTCAAAGATTATTCTGCAACTGTGAAATCAGTCATAGTTCCGTCGGGGACTTAAAATCGGGCCAAAAGTGGGCCGATGTACACTAGCCTTAAAGCAGCACTGTGCAATTTTTTTTTTAAACTTAAAATAACAGCTTCAACATCATTTTGATGGTACGCTGACGTCACCATCCTAGGAAAAAAAATAAAAAAATCACTCGCAGGAATTCGTACGCACTCAACCCAAGTTACACAGTGCGAGACCAGGCGTTCGGGGTGCGGAGTGGGAAGGAAAGAGGCGCCGTTCTCCCCTGTCAGTGTACCATCAAGACGATTCTGACGCTGTTAATTTAAGGAAAAAAAGTTGCATAAGGTTGCTTTAACACAGTCACTAGCTAAGCCAAAACACCTGCACGAAAGCAGTCGTGTTGTTACTGCAGTCAAACAGTATCGCCAAGCCTACCAACACGGGGATCGGCGGTTTGAATCCTCGTGTTCCCTCCAGCTTAGTCGGGCGTCACTACAGACACAATTGGCGCTCGTCTGCGGGTGGGAAGCTGGATGTGGGCATGTGTCCTGGTTGCTGCACTAGCGCCTCCTCTGGTCAGTTGGGGTGCCTGTTCAGGGGGAGTGGGAGCTGGGGGGAATAGCGTGATCTCTCACATGCTACGTCCCCCTGGTGAAACTCCTCACTGTCAGGTGAAAAGAAGCGGCTGGCGACTCCACATGTATCGGAGGAGGCATGTGGTAGTCTGCAGCCCTCCCTGGGTTGGCAGAGGGGGCGGAGCAGCAGCCGGGATGGCTCGGAAGAGCGGGGTAATTGGCCAAAAAGTACAATTGGGGAGAAAAGGGGTGGGGGGATAGTATCTCCAGCTCAGACAGGCCTGGTCGAGATTCAGTCCAATCAGATTGAGGCTCATTTGTTAACAGCCTCTCAGAGCCAATTGAGGACTCTGCTATTTCACCTACCACCCCCACCCCGCCAGGGTTGGTCCCACCTACATTAGTTAACCCTTTACTGGTTGTATTCGAGACCTTTTTGATGAGAATTGATCGGGGTTTTTTCGTTTTTGTTTTTTCGCAACTTTTTTAGTTGAAATTTTACAATCAAAATGTTACGCGGACATATATGTGGTCAAGAATTGATTGTTATCGGGTGGAAAAAAAAATCTCCCGCAATTAATTGACTACTTTTTGGGAGTACTTGACGACTACTAAAATGTAGCAGTCGTGAATGCCGTACATATATTATATATACATATATTATGTGTGTGTGTATATATATATATATATATATATAAAGCAGGAGTCCTTAAGGATGACTGACAGGACTTACGTGTACCAAGTGCATTCAGGTACTGGGTCCTTGAGGTTGGCCCCTGTGAGTCCAGAGCAAGGCATGAAGTGGATGTCTTTCTTGGGGTTGAAGCCCACCTTTTTTAGAAATGGCACCAGCTTCTCCTTACACTCCTCATACCTGACGGACAGGAAGGAAAACCACTGCTCATTTTCAATAATCACACCCAAAAGCAGTCTGTCCATCAGCCACACGTAGACACACATACACTTTCCCCTGGGATTATAGCCCACCCCCATAAATTTACCAACACACACACACGTCTTGTTTTTTTTTCTGTTGTTTTTGTGTAATCTCGGCTCTGTAACTTTTGTGCAAGTTCCTCCTCAGTGTGTTTACCTCTCAAGACTCCAGTTGACGGTGGGGTCGTCCATCTTGTTGATCAGGACGATGAGGTGTTTGACCCCTGCCGTTTTAGCGAGCATGGCGTGTTCCCGTGTCTGACCGCCCTTCTCAAAGCCCGTCTCAAACTCCCCTTTTCTGGCTGAAATCACCTGTAACGGAAATGAGACCAGAATAAAAACACGACTCCCTCCCACAATCAACAGCAAAGAAATGTGTTTCTTTGAGGATCACTGATGAATCTAGGATCCAGTTGATATTATGTATGTTATGTATTATATGCTGCGGGTCGGAGGTCAAATGGGACTGTCTGTTTAAGATGACGACGAGTGCAGCTGGGTGTTGTTTTTTTTTTATTCCCACCCCCCCTGTTTTTTTCTCCCCAATTGTACTTGGCCAATTACCCCACTCTTCTGAGCCGTCCCGGTCTCTGCTCCACCCCCTCTGCCGATACGGGGAGGGCTGCAGACTACCACATGTCTCCTCCCATACGTGTGGAGTCACCAGCCGCTTCTTTCCACCTGACAGTGAGGAGTTTCACCGGGGGGACGTAGCACATGGGAGGATCACACTATTCCCCCCAGTTCCCCTTACCCCCCAAACAGGCACCCCGACCGACCAGAGGAAGCACTATTGCAGCGACCAGGATACATACCCACATCCAGCTTCCCACCCGCAGACACGGCCAACTGTATCTGTCGGGACGCCCGACCAAGCCGGAGGCAACATGGGGATTCGAAGTGGTGATCCCCGTGTTGGCAGGTAACAGAATAGACCACTAAGCTACCCGGACACCATCATCTCATCTCATCTCATCATCAGCCGCTTCTCCGGGGTCGGGTCGGAGTGGCAGCGAGCTAAGTAGGGCACTCCAGACGTCCCTCTCCCCAGCAACGTCGCCCAGCACTTCCTGGGAGATCCCAAGGTGTTCCCAGGCCAGATTGGACATGTAGTCCCTCCAGCGAGTTCTGGGTCTACCCCGGGGTCTCCTTCCAGTTGGACGTGCCCGGTAAATCTCCAAAGGAAGGCGCCCAGGAGGCATCCTGATCAGATGCCCGAACCACCTCAACTGGCTCCTTTCAATGCGAAGGAGCAGCAGCTCTACTCCGAGCTCCCTCCGGATGTCCGAGCTCCTCACCCTATCTCTAAGGCTGAGCCCAGACACCCTACGGAGGAAACTCATTTCAGCCACTTGTATCCACCATCTCCCCCTTTTGGTCACTACCCAAAGCTCATGACCATAGGTGAGGGTTGGAAGGTTGGAAGGAAGACTGACTGGTAGATTGAGAGCTTTGCCTTCCGGCTCAGCTTCCTCTTCACCACAACGGTCCGGTACAACGTCCACATTACTGCTGATGCTGCACGCCACGCACCCGGACGCCACGCACGTAAAACTACCTTGATGGAGACGGGGCAAATGTCTCTCTCTTTCTCTGCCTGCCCTTCACACACTTGTCAGATCAACACAACACTCCTCCAGGTACAACGGTGCACAGACCGTCAAACGCCAGTCTGTACAAGAATGTGTTTTCACAGGTTCAGACTTGTCAGTGTGGTCGTCCTCGCTTCACTATAACAGTTTTACAAAAGTATTTTGGGTGAACTAACATTACTTGGTTTACTCTCCATGAGCCCAATACCCATGGTTAGATTTCAACTGCCAGTAGCTATTACTGCTATTGTTTGTATGTGTGTGTGTGTGTGTGTGTGTGTGTGTGTGTGTGTGTGTGTGTGTGTGTGTGTGCACGCGCATCTTTTGTGTTGCTCAGTTAACAAAAATGGCTTCGGTCAACATTTTAGCGAGTGCCGCTTGCTGTTAGCTGGGCCTCAGAGAACATATAAAAGAATGGTGAATGGAAGTTTGCCATGAGGGACACAGAGACAGTGTATTGTGTGTGTTTGTGCGTGTCTGTTTGTGTGCGTGTCCAATTGTCAGTCGCCCCATCTCACCAGAACTGCCAAGTCAGCTTGCGACGCCCCTCCAATCATGTTGGGGACAAAGCTCTTGTGTCCAGGCGCGTCCAGGATGGTGAAATGTTTCTTCTCTGTCTCAAAGTAGGCCCTCCCCACCTCTACAGTCTTCCCCTTGTCCCTCTCCTCTTGGTTTGTGTCGAGAGCCCATGACAGGTACCTGTGGGACAGAGACAGGAAACGGCGTTTCAGCTGAGGGTTACGTGCTTCGTTTCAAAATTCTGTAGTTTACGTTTATATTATTTATCTTTTGTTCCCCCCCCCCCCAATTGTACTTGGCCAATTACCCTCCTCTTCCGAGCCGTCCCAGTCGCTGCTCCACCCCCTCTGCTGATCCGGGGAGGGCTGCAGACTACCACATGCCTCCTCCCATACATGTGGAGTCACCAGCCACTTCTTTTCACCTGACAGTGAGGAGTTTCACCAGGGGGATGTAGCGTGTGGGAGGATCACGCTATTCCCCCCAGTTCGCCCTCCCCCCTGAACAGGCGCCCAGACCGACCAGAGGAGGCGCTAGTGCAGCGACCAGGACACATACCCGCATCCGGCTTCCCACCTGCAGTCACGGCCAATTGTGTCTGTAGAGACGCCCGACCAAGCCGGAGGTAACACGGGGATTCGAACCGGCGATCCCCGTGTTGGTAGGCAACGGAATAGAGCGCTACGCTACCCGGATGTCCTAGAGGTGGATTTTGTAGTTCGGTGCATGTTCAGTGATACGTGGACGGTAGCAAGACCAGGATATGGCGGCCAACTTGTCCACCTCAACTTGCAGCGGGTCCTTATTCAACACTGTAATTACACAATATGACTCATTTGGGCTGCTTCACGTCACAGCTTGACGTTATTCTGAGCAATAATAGAAAAACATAGCATGTCAAATGACAGTTGAGTCTAAAACCGTGTAAAAAAAAACAAACAACATAGCTCTGGCTGACATTAAACAATGCCTTTGACTAACTTTTCAGAACTACATCCATTTAGCGAACGTCACCAGCGCTGTCGTGTACATCACGATGTTACAACTTGCAGTGGTAAGACACAACAACGGTGTCGCAGGGCTGAGCTTCATGGCTCCCTCTTCCAGGCGTCCCAGGTAACACAACTGATAATATCCCTCGGCGGGGAGCCGGTGGGGGTAGTATGTCCCACCATTGAACTGATGCCCCCTTTCCACCGCGTGGTACTGGCTCAACTCCGCTCTACTCTACTCCACCCTACTCGCTTGACTTTTGGGGATTTCGTTTTCCACTGCAGATAGCAACCCCAAGTACCCCACTCCTCCAAGCCGTCCCGGTCACCGCTCCACCCCCTCTGCCGATCTGGGGAGGGCTGCTGAACAGGCGCCCTGATTGGCCGGAGGAGGCGCTAGTACAGCGATCAGGACACATACCCACATCCGGCTTCCCACCCGAAGACACGGCGGACACAGTTGGAGGTAACACGGGGGATTCAATCCGGTGAGCCCTGCGTTGATAGGCGACGGAATAGGCCGCCACGCCACCCGGACGCCCTGGATTTATTTTTCATATGACATGATTACCTGGCTACAACCGCTGCCGCCATTATCACGGGAAAGTCTGGACATGACGCCTCTTATACAAGCGCTTCAGTTACCGCCAACTCTCGAGAGACGCTACGAATTTTCAGCCAGTAGTGTTGCCGTTTGTGAGCTGGACTGAGGTTTTTCCGTCATGTCCACCAGCAGCAACATAGAACGCCTTTTAGCGTGTGACCTGCCGGCGATATTATGAACCCTACATAGCCCTCGCCAAAATCCCGTACCCTGTCCCAAATCTCGCGAACGGACGCCGGATTTCCGCTGCGTTGCTAAGGAAACAATCAACTATCAACTCGGTGCGAAGCAAAGCTAACGTTAGCTACCTTCAATTTTGTAATTTTGTATTTTTCGCAATTTTGGACAGCTGGCTGCTTTTGTAATTTTTGACTGCTGGCTGTCAACAACAGAACGGAGGTAAGTAACGTTAGTTGTCTGAAAATGAACATATATCTACTAAATAGACTTTCTCACATTTAAGAAAGCTGATCAGTAAGTTGTTACCTGTGTATAAATGTAAAAGTCATATTACTACAATATAGGAGCTCGTTTTGTTTGTAGTCATGATAAGGGGTGAAGTATCCTATGCTCAAACGTGGAGCAAGCAAAGATTGAGTTAAAAACGTTAATGTTGATTGTGGATAACTTAGACAGGTTAAATTGTGGGTGTACAGCGTTTCCTTGATGAGCGCTAACCCCATAACAACATATTTTCGCGTTGCTACGGTGGCGCACACGTGACAAAGCCAGAAACGGGATTTTGGCGAGGCCTATGTAGGGTTCATAATATCGCGACCTGCCGCGCTGATTCACGGCCAATAGGGAAACTCCCACTTCCGTGTTGACCAGTGACGTCGTTAGTCAGCCGACCAATCATGTACCTTCGGCGACATCGCTGGTCGCTGCTAGTTGGAACTCGGCGGCCATCCGACCAACGGCGAAACTCCATCGCTCTCCCGGGCACTCGCTCACGGACAACCGCATGTGTAGGGCCGGCCCCGCTGCTGTGGTCCAGCCAAAAATATTAAACGTTTTTTCTTATAATTTATTTCTATTTACCGTATTGATCCCCGTAGGGGAATTATGCTCTGCGTTTAACCCATCCTAGCTGTGTAGCCGTCCTGGGTAGGACGTTAAACTGCAACCGTCGGGCACCCCCACTTCAACCCTTGGGTTGTTGTGAGGAGGGAGTGTGGACACCCAGCAGGACTGAAAACAAAACCTGTCAAAGGGCGGATGAGATAGGGACCACCAGGTATGCCCCCTACTGAAACACAATATCAGCTGTGCTCCTACGAACTCCATAGGTTACGTAACTAATGATGATGATGATGATGATGAGCTGTAGCTAGGAGCAGTGGGCAGCGCCCGGGACCAACTCCGGTTCATCTTGCCATGCCTCGGTCAGGGGCACAAACAGGAGTATTCACCCTAACATGCAGCACCCGCAGAAAACCCACCGCAGACACGGGGAGAACATGCCAACGCCACACAGGGGCCGACCCGGGACGACCCACCAAGGTTGGGCTACCCCGGGGCTCGACCTTCTGGCTGTGAGGCGACAGCGCTAACCACCGCACCACCGTGCCGCCCAAAATCCACTCACAAAGGACACCGATAGGATGCCAGGCAGGAAGAAGTGATAACCAGAACCAGGAATTCCACCGAAGGAACACCGCCAACAATCGGAGATGAGCCCAAGTCCCTTTACAGTCACATGAAAAACAAAATCAACTCCCTGTCTCACCATGTCTCTCTGTTCTTCTCTTTTGCCTCTCGTTCATACTTCTCCAGTGTCCTTTTCTCCACCATTCCTGTCAAATACCTGAAACAGATTTAAAAACAAAACCGAGGGCTGACAACACGGCTGATGAACAATCCCGGGTGAAATGAACGCACACGGATGAGAAAGCAAACGTGGAAACGCAGACCTGAGTATGAACGAGATTCACGTGTCGGAGGAAGCGTGACGTTACGAGACAGATGCACAATGAATAACAGAAGACAAGGGGATGTAATCACTCACATGATCTGTCCACCGATAGTCGATTTACCAGCATCTGAAAGACAACAAGCAAAAACAAAAATAAGTTATACTGGACAACAGCTGATGTAATCTTCTTCAAATTTTAAAGTTTTTAAATTCCCCCCCCCCTTTTCTCCCCAGTTGTACTTGGCCAATTACCCCACTCTTCCGAGCCGTCCCGGTCGCTGCTCCACCCCCTCTGCCGATCCGGAGAGGGCTGCAGACTACCACATGCCTCCCCCGATACACGTGGAGTCGCCAGCCGCTTCTTTTCACCTGACACGGAGGAGTTTCACCAGGGGGACGTAGCGCGTGGGAGGATCACGCTATTCCCCCCCAGTCCCCGAACAGGCGCCCTGACCGACCAGAGGAGGCGCTAGAGCAACGACCAGGACACACACCCACATCCGGCTTCCCACCCGCAGACACGGCCAGTTGTGTCTGGAGGGACGCCCGACCAAGCCGGAGGTAACACGGGGATTCGAACCGGTGATCCCCGTGTTGGTAGGTAACAGAATAGACCGCCACGCCACCCGGACGCCCCACAGATAATTCACTTTAATGCTGACATTTGACATGATGGCGGACACGACGGGGAACAATCAACTCACGAGTTTTGGTTTTTCTCGTAATCTAATCAAATGAAACCAAATCTTCACCAGTTTGTCTCGGTTGTCCACACGTGGAAATGACGGTCTCTCTGAACACAAACACATAAGCATCACGTTCCTGTTTTCTAACCCTCATGGTTTCATGTCACTTGGGGTTTAACTTGGACCGACGCTGTACTCATACGGGCAGGCGACGGGGGCGGGAGGAAGTCCTTCCCATGGTGAAGGACTTTCCATTCCATGGCGTTTCCATTGCATCCTGAACGGCAGCTTGCAATGGAAACGCCAACAAGTATGGCAGCGGATCACAGCAAACACGCAGACACTGACTTCAGCGTGCAAGCATGGTCGCTTATACTCGGTCTGAAAAGTCGAAGCGACTTAACAGCCACCTCATAAGGTTGGTGTAAGCAAGCTTAAGAGGGGCGCTGATTTTCTTTATACCAGTGAGGAAGACACAAGGCCTGCAGAGTCTGTGTCCTATTCTTTGAGATGCTTTATTGATCCCCGTGGGGAACTTCCTCTCTGCGTTTAACCTATCCTAACTGTGGAGCCGGGAGCAGTGGGCAGCCACCGTGCAGCAGAGGTGTAAAAACCAGGTCCAGAAAAGTAAAAGGTCAAACCAAGTTGTTTGCTCCCCTCATGCACTACACCAGCAGATTCTAGTCAACACCGCTCCTCAACTAGGGAGGGGAAACTAGCTCATGAAATCAGCTGGTTGGAGCAAATACACAGTTTGGACATTTACTTCATGGACCTGGTTTTTACAACTCTGCCGTGCAGCACCCGGAGACCAACTCCAGTTCATCTTGCCGTGCCTTGCTCAGGGGCACAGACAGGAGTATTAACCCTAACACGCATGTCTTTTTGATGGCGGGGGAAACCGGAGCACCCGGAGAAAACCCACCGCAGACACGGGGGAGAACATGCGAACTCAACACAGAAGACCATCTCGAATGACCCCCCCCCCCAAGGTTGGACAACCCCACAGTTCGAACCCAGGACCTTCTTGCTGTGAGGCGACAGCGCTAACCACTGTGCCGATTTGCTCACGTACCGATACACCCACACTCATCCACCGCGCTTTCAGCTCACAGTCAAGCTAGCTTTCTACACTTCTTCTTTCAGCTTGTTCCCCGTTTCCCAGGGGCCGCCACAGCGGATTTGACAGTTTCCATCGGTACCCTGTGAGGGCACAGCACCGATGGTGGTCGTTGTTAAGCCGGGCCTTGACCGATCCAGTATGGTCTTGTCAATCCACATAATGATCTGGCAAAATGTTATGTTGCATGCCCTTCCTGACACAACCACTAACCCTGTGGACTAACCCTACGGTACAAAGCTAGCGCCCTACACTCATCACCCAAAACAGCACGTAGAAACAGATTCTGCGTGAACTGTAAACAGGGACACAACTTTAGGTTTCTGAGAGGGAAAATTAGCCCTGTCTGAGACCTTTTACCTCCAGACAAACTACTGGCGACCAATCATTCCTCAAAAATCTGTCTGGACAGTTACGTATTCATCAGCAAAACCAGCAAGATTTTCTCACAAGCCAGGTAATGTGCCTTAAAACCTCTAAAGATCTATACAAGACCACATTTAACAATACCGAAGACCTTTTAACGCCCTGAATGAAGACAATACATCTTACTCCCCCCACCCTTTTCTCCCCAATTGTATCTGGCCAATTACCCCACTCTTCTGAGCCGTCCCAGTCGCTGCTCCACCCCCTCTGCCGATCTGGGGAAGGCTGCAGACTACCACATGCCTCCTCTGATACATGTGGAGTCGCCAGCCAATTCTTTTCACCTGACAGTGAGGAGTTTCCCCAGGGGGACGTAGCGTGTGGAAGGATCACGCTATTCCCCCCAGTTCCCCCTCCCCCCCGAACAGGTGCCCCGACCGAACAGAGGAGACGCTAGTGCAGCGACCCGGACACACACCCATATCCGGCTTCCCACCCGCAGACACGGCCAATTGTGTCTGGAGGGACGCCCGGCCAAGCCGGAGTTAACACGGGGATTCAAACGGCGATCCCCGTGTTGGTAGGCAACGGAATAGACCGCCACGCCACCCGGATGCCCACAGAATACGTAATAATCTCTAATAGTTCATAATCTAGGTCACGGTGGTACAGCAGAAACAGGAACACTAGAAAACACATCAGATGAAACGCACCCACGTGACCGATGAAGACCACGTTCACGTGCTCTTTCTTGGGCGCATCCAGTTGGGGTGGGGCCACTTTGGGCAAGGGAATCTCCTCCTCTTCCTCCTCCATCATCTCCTCACTCTCCTTCTGCTGGACGCCTTCTTCACAGGGACTTCCTGCCCCTTGGACCGCTTCATCCCCTCCTCCTCCTCCTTCACCGTCGCCTCCACCTCCACCCGGCTCCTCCTTTTGCTCCCACGTCTCTTCTTCTGTGGTCATGTCGGCCTCTGTTCCTCCGTTCTCCACTGAAACGATCAGCCAGAGGTCAATTACAATACCCGAGGACACTACCACAGTACACCAGTATGTAATGTGCACACATCAGTTCAGCTGACAGCTTCCATTTAAAGTCTTCCTGATATAAGATTGTGATGGTATATCAGATGATATTGGAATATGACAATTGTTCAGCACTTGACTTATTAATTTGGGTTTTGTAATCTCTCTCTGTGTTAATTTTCTTAAAACCAGCATATGAAAATTCAACAACAGTTTTTTAAAGCTCCACAAAAGGCTGCTTCGAAATAGGGGACGCGTGATATTGAAATTTTTGACGATATCTGATAAAATGATTTCCACGCTTTGTTGCGGCTGATCTTCGTTTCGTTACAATCCCACCATGTGTGACGGCGTCCAGCAGTGTAGTGTATCTATTATTCTACTGTAACTGTACATGAAACACCGCTTTATTACTACCTGTCCTGACATACTACTAAACACCGTGTCCAAGTGTCCGCATTCACTGAGGGAATTGAACACAAGTGACTTTAAATGAAATGGAGGAAACACATCACATCCACCTTGGTAGAACATTTTCAGACATCTTTGTACATTTGTTCGACAATATGTCGACCCTTAAAGCTTCTCTGTAAGATGCGACTATCACACCGTCGCCTCGAGTCCAAACTATTTGTTGTAAATATCAATCTGACCTGCAATTCTTTGTGGGCTGTGATGTGACGCATCTTTCCATTAACACCTGTTGTCACACGACATGATGCGTCATCATATCGCTGCGATGTATCAGGCATACATTTGATATTTGTCCTGATACTGATAACACTTTAATTCAAGCCCATACTGACGGGCTTCGCAATACTTTGTGCACGCATCATAAAATCTTGATGACATTTGGATGAAATTATGGTTTGTAAGGGTGCGCACAGTGCACGGACAGATGGGGTGAAAGATCGCTTGTTTATTGCGAGACATAATTCTGCAGGTGCCACTGAACCCAACTGGCTGACCTCCGGGTCTCAGATGTCTTCGTGCAGCAGCCAAACCCACTGTTATGACCAGCGTGGCTCCGGGTATTATGGATATTGAATGTACAGGGAGGAATTAACGAAAGCCACTAGCCAGATGCCGGCAAATTTTGGTTGACATTTTCTACGAGGTACGGTACGTGTTCTTGCCGGTGAGCACGCCAACAGCAAGCCCCATGTTTTCCAAAAGCTTGAGACATGAGTTTGCTTCCCTGAGTTCAACATTCAAACAGCTCAAGTTCAAACATTCAGGGATGCAAAAATGATTAGATGAACACCCCCACTTGCCGCCAATCCGCTAATCACAAAGGCCTTGGCAAAGACACGTAAATCTACCATAGATCTACATAGATCTAGATGGTTGCCATGCTGTCCTGTGATTGGTCCCGTTATTCAGGGCAGGGAGACAGTGATAGAAGACTGTGACAACATGGAAATCGAATCAATGGATCAATCCGAGGAGGGAAAACGAATGAAACGAAATCCGCTGAGTGCAGGGGGAAAGCGCCTCTCCGTGGCAACACACAAATAAACCTTCCATATTCTGAGCTATGAAATTACACAGCCCGGCAGTCTGGAACGAGACTAGCTCGCCTCTCGGTCCCTAACATTTACGCTGCAATTTGCCTAAAGTAGAACACACTGAAGCTGCGATGCCACAGATGTGCCTTGCCTTCGCCCGAGACTCTGATCTGCAATCATCAGCCGCAAGCGTGTGTTGTTTGGACAGGGAGGAAGAGATGCTGTATTGCCAAGTGAAGCTGACAAGGGGGTCTACAACAGACTTTTTTCCCCCAAACACTTTCCCCCTGTGACATTCCTCATAGCTCATTCTCGGTGACTCTTCGGGGCTATGGGCTCAGAGTTTAGAGGTAAAAAACAAAAAAACAAAATCAGTCCAGTGTAACAGGAGGAGAGGTTGCAGAGTAATCTGGGAACACCTGAAACCAGCACATGCAGTCTTGTCTGGCACTGAGCCACAGGCAGGCAGGCAGGCCAGGGTCTTTCATACATCCGCCTGTAAACACATTCAAAACGCCCTGACCGAGCTCTGAAACCCGGGCTTGAGGGGGGGGGGGCGGGGGGTTCATGCAGCGCTTGATAAATCTCCCCGTGTGCCAAATGGGGGCCGCCTATTTTAGGCATTGACATCTGAGGTTGCATCATACCATAAGGCCCCAAACTTATCCATATGGTTTTGCAGGCGCCTGCCCCCCCCTCCCCCCCCCAAACTTGGTGTTGGCAACTTCCGGCCGAGACTGAGTCTAACGGCAAAGCAATGGCGTGGATGCGCAAGGTTCAAGCACCAACACACAAAACCGTGAGCGCCGGGTTTCACGGGGGTCTAGGCTGCACCGGGTTTGCACTGGGGCTTGGCTTGCAGGTGAAAGGTGGCCTTGACATGTCGCCCTGGCTGCAGGAGAACGAGAGGACCAGGCCGGCGCTGCTGTGGTGATTCACAGCCCCGCCGGCCTGGCGGGCGGACCAGTGGACCGTACGACGAGGCTGCGAATGCTTACCGACTGTTTCCGCCACCTCCATGCTGGTAACCGGATCAGAGGCACCTTCCGGGGGAGAGAGAGAGAACACCATTTAGGAAACGTGTATACATGCTAAGGCGGGTGGCGTCGTCTGACGACCCGGCTCAGATGCAGGGACACATGCGGGACTTGTTGATCTGGTGTGAAAAGCACGGCGTGCCATGCAGCCTGCACGCCGAGCTGCAGCCAGGCAGCCAGCCAGCCAGGCAGGCAGGCTAGCCGTTAGCCGGTTAAGCTAAGGGCTAGCCTACCTGGCTGCCTTCCTGGCTGCCTGGCAGCCAGGCAGCCAGGAAGGCAGGTAGGCAGGCAGGCTAGCCGTTAGCTTAACCGGCTAACGGCTAGCCTGCCTGCCTGGAGGCTAGCCGTTAGCCGGTGAAGCTAACGGCTAGCCTGCCCGCGCTAACCGCCTTCAAACACGCCGGCCGAGCGTGGCAGACCCACCGTCCGACAGCGGGCTCTTCGCCCCGCCGCCCTGCAGGAAACTCGGCACGAACACCGGGGCGTTGACGTTGGGCACGAACGGCTTGGCGTTGACGTTGAGGGCGGTGAAGGCGGCGTGGAGACCGGCCGCGGCGTCCGGGGCCTCGGCGTCCTCCTCCCAGGAATCCGGGGCTGTGTCTCCCGGCTCCATCGCGGCTCCTTCTCCCGAAGTTGACAAGCCCTCGCGGCCGGGTAACTTGAGGCTGGCGTGCGGCTGGCTGGTGCTGCGTTCAGACGCCGGATGACATTATTTAGTGGAGTTTCCGCTGCTTCCTTTGTTTTTTGGGCTCCTTTTTTTGGGGGGGTGGGCTTTTTTTTGTTTTTTTGCGCCTTGTTTTGAGGAGCGTATGGATCCGGCGGCCGACGCGAGGTGGTCTCAGCGGCTGCACTTCCCGAGCTGACCGCTGGGGTCCGCTGGTCCCCCCCCCCGCCTCAGCTCGGCGGCGGGGCCCTTGTCCGGGAGGCGCCTGGGTGGCAACACGGGGGCGGCGGTATTTAAGGGTCGACGCTGGAAGTGTTCTTCGGATGAGCGGAGCCATTGAGTTTTGGGAATCGAGGGGACTGAGGAGACGTCGTTTGGTGAAGGGCTGTAATAGAGTAAGACAGCTTGAGGCCTTGAGGGTACTTACAAAACATATTGAATTACATAACCTGAAATGTATTTTCATTTATCACACATAATGTGATTTGGTCGATTTAATATATATTAAATATTGTGCTCAACCCATCTCTGCAGTCTCCCTCATTGCTGTATGGTAGATACAGTATTTGCTGATGAAATATCTTGGAACAAGCTCCATGGTACCCAGACAGCATCCGGATGTGGGCCACTCCAGGCAGTGATGCGGCACTGATGGTCGCCTTCTGGCCTTGACAAAATGGATGTGAACCTGAAGTGGCCCACATGTATAACAGCAAATATGGCCCACATATGCCAAATCAAATGTGGGCCTTCTTTGGCAGAGATGCGACGCTCTGGGCAACATGTAATCTGGATGTGACCCTGAAGTGACCCGTGTGGTAAATGGTGAATATGGCCCAAATATCACAACACAGATATGGGCCACCTTTGGCAAATATGTGGCTCATGCGGCATTGCTGTGGCTTGGTTCTGGCCCAGATCTGGCAAACGGGAGCGGACCGCCCAAGTGCCATCATTCCATGCGGTATGTGGGCCGGATGAAAGTGTCAGTGTGGGACGGGTCCGGGCCACAGCAGTTTTGCTATCTGGGTTAGGAGCGCTCACTGAATTTTAAGAATGCTGATCTGAGACCAATAATGAAATCATGAAGTGCTACTGTCACGTGATCGCTCTCTCTCTAAGAAAACTCACCTTTGCATGAGTACACAGTCAAGTCTTGATTTAATGAACGTCAACAATTATCGATAACATTTTACCATTATAGACTTACAGCAAACAGAACTCGCAAAATAAATCAGTATAACTACATAAACCTTCAGAAATACAACAATACAGCAACGTCAATATAACTAAGTTAAATGAATGCGAACAGGTAAAACCAGGGGTTGAAGAAGATGAGAATGATTGGGACTGAGTTGGAGGAAGGGTGGGGGGGGGACACTGAAAAGGAGGGAGAGAAGTAGAGGGTGCTGGTAATTCTGAGCCGAAAAGAGTGTGAGAGGCAAGTATTTCGGTTTCTTTGTCTCTCTCCTCTGTGTCTTAAAAGTAGCTTCTTCACTCTTTGGCATCGTCAACACCTCCAGCAGTGATGGCAAATGTCGCTTCATTCTCCGGCATATCAGGACTAAAAGAATGAAAACAGGTCAAAAGGTAAGTTCCGTTACAGAAACAGACTTAACACCACAGGTTTAGAGAAAGCCTGGAATGCAAAATTTTACCAATTGTTGACGCCTCTTGAGGCACAGATGTAAAGTCATTTTGATGTTGTAAAGAAGGTTGCTACCTATCAAATATCTTGGCAATTCTCATTTCTCCACGTCCCTTCCTCAAACTTATCCGTGTGGTGGAGGCGTGGGCCAGGATGTGGCCTCCAATTGGCTTTTTCGGGTCAGCTTGAAACCTGAAAGGAAAGGAAGGCCTCCAATCAAAGCTCAGCATGATGGATGTCTCACCTGATGAATAAGCAACAAAAAAGAAAACTATAGAATCTGCTGGCTGAGACTCCTGAGAGTCTAGCATCTCTTACGTCATTCCTGCGCCCGGATCAGCCGTCATCTGGTTGGTGATGAATACAGCCACGTTATACTCTAGAGAGAGAAAAAAACACAAGCTCAAAATCAACAAGACACTGAAGACTTTGGGTGTTGGTTACTCATTCAGTGACTAAAACCCCTGACAGCATTTCATCTATGGGTCTGAACAGGATCACAAATACTAATTGTAAAGGACCATTATGCAATCGCTCTCACCGTCATTCACGCTTTCAGTCATGTAGCAAACACACACAGTACACACATATTTATAAACCACTCATTTACAGACCCACCACACTAATTACCCCCATGAATTCATAAATGGCTAATCTCATTTTATTTACCTTATTTTATGGAGGGTTTTCTTGTTTTGCTATTTTCAGCCATGGTTTTAGATTCTGTTATCCATTATTTCCATCTTTCTCTTGAGGTTTATAGTTTCTTTGTTTCAGTCAAAGGTCAGGTATTTCTATAAGCCCCCTGTCTTATAGTATATTGAGCCCCTGTCTTGCATTTTATTTTTTTCAAAGATTATTTTTGGGGCATTTTCAACCTTTATTAGATAGTGACAGTGAAGAGGCAGTCAGGAAATGGGTGACAGAGAGAGGGGTATGACATGCAACAAAGGTTACGGCTGTTATCGAACTGGCGACAGCGGACATGTGACATACTACATTGTAACCATTATTAGGCTACAGGGGTGCCCGTGTTTTGCGTTTTCTTATCCCTCATTTTTATAATTTCTTATCATCGCTTTGCTTCTGTGACTCATCACAGCAAAAAACTAAAATGAAAAAAGGAATATGTATTATCAAGACTATCACATGTTAAACATTCATTTACAATTAGAGGGCATCTGGGTGGTATAGCGGTCTATTCTATGGCCTACCAACACGGGGATCTCCGGTTCAAATCCCTGTGTTACTGCCGGCTTGGTCGGGCGTCCCTAAAGACACAATTGGCCATGTCTGTAGGTGGGGAGCCGGATGTGGGTATTTGTCCTGGTTGCTGCACTAGCGCCTCCTCTGGTCGGTTGGGGCACCTGTTCAGGGGGGAGGGAGAACTGGGGGAAATAGCATGACCCTCCCACGCACTACGTCCCCCTGGCGAAACTCCTCACTGTCAGGTGAAAAGAAGCGGCTGGCGACTCCACATGTATCAGAGGAGACATGTGGTAGTCTGCAGCCCTCCTCGGATCGGCGGAGGGGGGTACAGCAGCGACCAGGACAGCTCGAAAGAGCGGGGCAATTGGCCAGATACAATTGAGGAGAAAATAGGGGGGGTATATATATATATATATACACATATACACTCACTGGCCACTTTATTAGGTACACCTTGCTAGTACCGGGTTGGACCCCCTTTTGCCTTCAGAACTGCCTTAATCCTTCGTGGCATAGATTCAACAAGGTACTGGAAACATTCCTCAGAGAGTTTGGTCCATATTGACATGATAGCATCACGCAGTTGCTGCAGATTTGTTGGCTGCACATCCATGATGCGAATCTCCCGGTCCACCACATCCCAAAGGTGCTCTATTGGATTGAGATCTGGTGACTGTGGAGGCCATTTGAGTACAGTGAACTCATTGTCATGTTCAAGAAACCAGTCTGAGATGATTCGAGCTTTATGACATGGCGCGTTATCCTGCTGGAAGTAGCCATCAGAAGATGGGAACACTGTGGTCATAAAGGGATGGACATGGTCAGCAACAATACTCAGGTAGGCTGTGGCGTTGACACGATGCTCAATTGGTACTAAGGGGCCCAAAGTGTGCCAAGAAAATATCCCCCACACCATTACACCACCACCACCAGCCTGAACCGTTGATACAAGGCAGGATGGATCCATGCTTTCATGTTGTTGACGCCAAATTCTGACCCTACCATCCGAATGTCGCAGCAGAAATCGAGACTCATCAGACCAGGCAACGTTTTTCCAATCTTCTATTGTCCAATTTTGGTGAGCCTGTGCGAATTGTAGCCTCAGTTTCCTGTTCTTAGCTGACAGGAGTGGCACCCAGTGTGGTCTTCTGCTGCTGTAGCCCATCTGCCTCAAGGTTCGACGTGTTGTGCGTTCAGAGATGCTCTTCCGCATACCTCGGTTGTAATGAGTGGTTATTTGAGTTACTGTTGCCTTTCTATCAGCTCGAACCAGTCTGGCCATTCTCCTCTGACCTCTGGCATCAACAAGGCATTTTCGCCCGCAGAACTGCCGCTCACTGGATATTTTCTCTTTTTCGGACCATTCTCTGTAAACCCTAGAGATGGTTGTGCGTGAAAATCTCAGTAGATCAGCAGTTTCTGAAATACTCAGACCAGCCCGTCTGGCACCAACAACCATGCCATGTTCAAAGTCACTTAAATCACCTTTCTTCCTCATTCCGATGCTCGGTTTGAACTGCAGCAGATCGTCTTGACCATGTCTACATGCCTAAATGCATTGAGTTGCTGCCATGTGATTGGCTGATTAGAAATTTGCGTTAACGAGCAGTTGGACAGGTGTGCCTAATAAAGTGGCCGGTGAGTGTATATATATATATTTAATTAGTCCCAGAAAGTTGAATCAGTTCATCTAAACGTGTCTGAGATTTCCTTACCTGGATTACTGAGCATGTGTCAAGATAAATATACCATTAGCTCGTAAGCTACGGAGTGAATTTGAACAAATTCCCCATTAAGAATGTTAGGCTAACCAAATGCTAAATGTGACCTACAGCCTGTGGTCATGTCCTCTTGAGTCAAACACACGGTATTCCCAGTCTCAGATTAATGTCTCAACTTGTCAAAAAAAAAAAAAAACTATAAAAAAAGTCAAACACGAAAAACTAATACAAAAAAGACATCCATGCTGGCGAGCTCTGGTTCAGACCTTCAGAGATCTTCTGTAGCCTGGACAGCATCTGGGCCAGTTTTTGCTGCCGCTCAGCCAGTTCTCCTCGACCAGAGAAGTCCACTCGGAACAGAGCCATGATGGAGTCAATGATCTGACAGAAGAGAAGAGAGACAAGATGGATGATGAGCAGATAGAGGAGTTATATTATGTTCATCATATAAATTGATTTCAAGAAAATGCGCTTTACACCTACAAAATCTTTTAACGGAATGATGACGGCAGGAGTGATAGGGAAAACTCAAAGGAAAACATTTAACACCATTAATCAATATCTCTCTATCTACATATCTATCTATGAGCATCTCTACTCACTTACTTTCTTTCAGTTGCTTCTGTCCTTGGCTCTTATTCTTTTTCTCCTTCTACCAGTTTAGTATCCATCCATTCATCCATTATCTAAACCACTTATCCTGCTCTCAGGGTTGCGGGGATGCTGGAGCCTATCCCAGCAGTCACTGGGCGGCAGGTGGGGAGACACCCTGGTCAGGCCGCCAGGCCATCACAGGGTCCACACACACTCTCACTCACACACACACACCTAGGGACAATTTAGTACGGCCGATCCACCTGACCTACAGGTCTTTGGACTGTGGGAGGAAACCGGAGCCCCCGGAGGAAACCCACACAGACACGGGGAAAACATGCAAACTCCACACAGAGGACGACCCGGGACGACCCCCAAGGTTGGACTACCCCGGGGCTCGAACCCAGCACCTTCTTGCTGTGAGGCGACCGCGCTAACCACTGCGCCACCGTACTGCCCCCAAGTGTTAGCTTTTACAAGCAAATTCTATATTATCACACCATCAATTCCTGGTCACATGAACATTAGCTATGTACCCTACCTCTGCAAGCCTTACTGCTGTTGGCTTGTGGGCAAGCTAGGGCAATGTAATTACAATTTTGCTCTAACTGTAAGTTGGTCAGGAGATAAGTGCTGGCTAAATGGATAAAAATTTTGAAATTTAGGATAAATAGTGTTAATAGTTTTCCCTTTCATGTACCATTAGTTTGAAGACTCCTCCTTCCTCGTGGAATTTGGCTGCAACAAAGTCCAATAACTCCATCTGGTGTTCGCCTGCAGACATAGCAGAAACACTGAAAGGACCAGTTGTGCTCCAGTCCACCCTCTCTCTGCTAATTGCCACGTCCCTCCCATACAGATGCCCACTCCTCTAGAACTGTCAGTCTGACTGTCAACTGACACCAGCTAACCAAATGACTTTTCCCCCTTTCCATTAAACTTGATAAGAAACTGGACTAGGCCTATCCTTTTGTAACAAATAGGTTAAAACAAGATAATAAAGTTGTATTCATTTAAAGATTACAAACATCATCTGAAGGCTTTTTTGGGGCTTATAATGTGCTTGACAACTATCACTATAAAGCAACTGCATCCAACAAGTGGGGCTTCAATTAGAGGGAAAAATCAACACGCTACCTCACTGATGATGCTTCTGCCTGTCATTGGTGTATAAATGTCAAAAAATGGACTGCCTTACTTTTAAACTATGAGCGTTTTCTGGGGCGCTTCTGTAGCCGAATGGTTACAGCACATACCACATAGCCACAATGTCGCCAGTTCAATTGCAGCCGGCAACCTATATTGCATGTCATACCCACCCCTCTCTCTTTCTCCCTCATTTCCTGTTTACCTCTCCACTGCCATTGTCTAATAAGAAGGTAAAAATAATGATTTAAACAAAATGATGGTTTTGTGGGGTAAATCATCAATAACTGTGGTCATACTGGTATAGGCCCGGGCATAGAGCACATTTTCCAGGACAGCATCATGGTCCAAATTAAACCTGTCCGCAATGTCCTTCAGCCTGTCTGGACGACTGGAACCAGATCAGTAAATGTTAAGGGTATACATGGGGTGCTTCACTATCATATATCATAATCAAGCAAGCAGACAGACAGACCAACAGATTGCATGACTAAAGAAAGCTGAATGAAATCAATTATACACAATCATTAGCCTTAGCATGTTCTCAAAACTAAACAATGTAGACAGTTCTGCACAGCTTGAGTCTGTTCTGTTCAGTTCTGAGTGACTTGAGGATACAAGGTGTTCTCTGTGTCGATGAAGATGACCTTCCCTCCCGAGTAGCCATCCTCCCCAGGAAGCTGAGCTGTGACTAGACCACAAACACAAAGACTCAGTTCACTTCATTCAGTTCAGCCCAATTCAGTTAATCTGAATCATTCATGTTTGTTGTTCTTTTTTACAATTAAAGTGATTTTAAGGCAATTTCCTCAGTCACTCACCACAAAGTGTGTGGGAAATCTGGGTTTTCCCTGTCCGGAACTCTGTAGGATAAACATGTTTTTATGTTTTTCAAACCAGTACAGCAAATTTGGAGTAATGCTTGGGAAATCCAAAAACACAACCATTCAGGCAATACCATGAAAGATGCCAAGATACCACCAGAGCAGAGTTGCATAAGTATAAGATGGCTCCTCACCTCCAAATGCCTCTGTGATGGCCATGCTTTCTATTCCTCCACCCATTAGTTTACTGTGGAGATATGATTCATAGATTAGACCAACTCTGTCATGACCAGAGATACATTCATTCAAAGGGAAGATGTCAACTGTTTCTGCCCACTGAACATATTTGAACTCCAAAGCCCAGAAGGCAACATTCACAATACTACCAGCCAACAGGATTTGTAGTATAAAACAGATACTCAAAATGACAGAGAAGACAAATTAACCAGCCAAAGCCAAAATTTATCAGCAACTTGTGGTTGGTGGAAATTTTGCCCTTTGTGAATGTGTACTTTTGATATCATTTTGACTCATTCTATTTCCAGTTAATCCAATTTTAGGGTTGTTGGAGGCTGGAGCCTATCTGAGCAGACATTTTGGAAAATGAAAAGAAATCCTATCACAGGACAAACACAGACACATTTTAACCAACGGTGTATGGAAATTTTAGATTCTAGCAATTAATTTTTATGTGGATGTCTTTGGACTATGGGAAGATACCTGAGAGGGGCTAGGATCAAACCCAAACCCTGTTGCTAAGAGGCAACAGTGCTAACCTCTTAGCCATCTGGCTGCCCTGAGCAGAAAGTCTTACCACTATAGTATATGAAATATATTCAGTGAATCAGGTGTGGTCTCATCCTCCAGGTTTTTGTTATTAAAAAGGTCAGTGTAAGCATGTAAGAGCAAATGGTGGGAATAGTCTTAACTCAAACTCCTGGCTCCCGGTGGTGATGTGAAACACTTGCTTTCTCTTGGCGCTGTACTCAAAGGCGGTCTGGAAACCATTGGTCTGCAATGTAAAACAGCACAATAACCTCTACTTTTCTCTCTATATTTCACCTCTTGGCCAAATTATATGCAGTCATGGATAAATTTCCATTGCTATGCTGATGATACTCAGCTGTATGTGCCTATAAGGGCTGATGATCATACTCAAACCTAAGAGGCCTGCTTGGCTGCTGTGAAAAATTAGATGTCACTAAACTTTTTGCTTTTAAATTCGGATAAAACCGAGATGCTGATCATTGGCCCTGCTAGACACGACACCAATTTGATCAAGTAACGATAACAATCGACAACTCTGTGATGTCATAAAGTGTGGTGGCCAAAAATCTTGGTGTTACGTTTGATCCCAGCCTTTCCTTTGATAAGCACATTAAAGAAATCACCAAGGCTACCTTTTTCCACTTACGTAACATCGCTAAAATTCGGTCTTTCCTGTCCATGGCTGACGCAGGGACTCTAATATATACATTTGTTTCATCCAGATTACTGTAATGGTTTGCTTTCGGGTCTGTCACATGCTAGTACTAAAAGTCTTCAGATGGTTCAGAATGTTGCAGCTAGAATCCTAACTAAATCTAGAAAATTTGATTATATTACACCCATTCTTGCCTCCCTTCATTGGCTTCCTATCCATGTTCGATCAGACTTCAAGGTGCTTCTGCTGACTTATATAATCCTAAATACGCTTGCCCCATCATACCTTCTTAACCGTACATTCCATCTCGAGCTCTTCGCTCTCAAAATACAGGGCTCCTGTGTGTACCCTAAGTTAAAAAAGAAGTCAGCTGGTGGTAGGGCCTTTTCCTATCGGGCCCTGTTCTTGTGGAATAACCTGCCTGCTGCCGTCAGACAACCAGAGTCAAGTCAAGCCAATTTTATTTGTATAGTCTAATATCACAAATAACAAATTTGCCTCAGTAGGCTTTACAGCAATACAACACCCTGTCCTTAGAGCCTCGCATCAGATAAGGAACAACTCCCTAAAAAAAACCCAACCTTTTAACAGGGAGAAAAACAGAAAGAACCCTCAGGGAGAGCAACAGAGGAGAGATCTCTCTACCAAGATGGACAATGTGCAATGGATGTTGTGTGAACACAATTTGCAGAATACAGCACTGACCTACACAACCAGCTACACAAGAAACCTAAACTAAATGGTGGGGTGGAATTGGATAGAGGTCACTAATATCCCACAATACAGAGTCTACACTTAATGGAAAAGGAGGAATGAAACTATAAAAGAATTTGCTAAAGAACAATGAAGTATCATGTGCCACTGATGAGCAGGGGACTGGTGCAGAAGTTAGGAAAGTGGAACATTAAGATTCCCACTTGTTCTTTCTCTCTTTATTAACCTCCTGTACTGAAGCGCACTTTGGTACAAACTGATTTTATGTTTTAAAGTAAAAATGATTTGACTTGGCTTGGAGCCACTGCCTCAGGACATGGAGCCAGCCGATGTTGAGCTCTCTCCTGCCTGGTGAATCTTCACATGTGTTTTGAAGCAGTGACTCTGAGTGAAGGCTTTGTTGCAGAGAGTGCACTTGTATGGACACTGCCCGGTGTGAGTCCTCACGTGAATCCGCAGATGTTCTGCCACAGAGCACGCTTTCCCACAGACACTGCAGAGTCTGTTGAGTACTTTAAATCCAAAGTTAAAACTTATCTTTTTACCTTTACCTACAATTATTTGCCTTTAAATTGAGTATTTTACGGTCTGTACTGCATGGCGGGTTGGTTTCTATCTCAATTTATTTACCAAGCACTGTTCCGCCGATGAGATTATAGAGTATAGATGATTGACAATTGCAAACTGTTCTCTTCTCTCACATGTCTTTTCTCTCTCTCTGAATGATGTCTTCTGCTTTCTCTTCTCCTGCGTGAATGGTGTGATGTGTCTACCCCGTGTGCAAGTATAGCCTGTCCTCCTCCCATGTCTCCATGGTGAAAGTGGTCGCCACCAGGACACTGTTTGGCATCCTCCTCATCACGTTCTTTATATATCTTATAAATCTGTATAATTTTGTTATCCTGTTTCAATGTTATATCCCTCTCTCTCTCCGATGTGTGACTGTTTTTTCTTGCCTCTTCTCCCACTTATGTGAATGGTGTGATGGGAGTCTCCCCTGTGTGCATGTGTAGCCTGTCCTCCTGTCAGGTCTACATGGTGATGGTGGTGGTGTGGCTCACATCCTAGGTTGTTCTGGTGGCATCTGAACACTGCTTGGCATCCTCCTCATTACATTCTTCATAAATCTTATAATTTGCTTATAATTCTGTTATCCTCTTTCAATGTTGTATTCTGTAAATTGTGCTTTATTCTGTTCACACAACAGGAAAACCCCAAAACATGAAGGAAGAAATCAGCACATTCCCTGAGGTTTCTTCCTATTTTTCTCCCTGTTAAAGGGTTTTATAGGGAGCTGTTCCTTATCCGATGAGAGGGTCTAAGGACAGGATGTTGTGTTGCTGTTAAGCCCACTGAGGCAAATTTGTAATTTGTGATATTGGGCTATACAAATAAAATTGACTGGACTGGACTTGGAGTAATTCATCCTTAATATCATTACGTGAAAAGCAGAAGGGGTTACAGTATGTGGTGGAGGGACACATTCAGAAAATTAAAAGTAAAACTGACTTGCGTGGACTCCGAGCTGTCGGGTGCGACTGTAATTGAGTGTAAAGCTTACCGGTCGCAATCAAAGAATGAGAAACCCCATCAACTAATTCTGAAACACATTGTGGATCAATTGTGCTCTTGCACTGTAGGGTAAGTTACATATTTCAGCTATTATTGGTATATTTTTAATAATCCATTGTCAACATCACTGTATTATAGTGTTGATTCTGGCCAAGGTTCCCCATGGCGTTCTTTTATCCAGGCTTTTTCGGGGGTTCTGTATGGGCTCCTGGGGGTCGCAGGGCGGCCAAGGACATGCTCTGGGGCCGGGGGAACCGCCCCGTGATTAAAAAAAAAATTTTTTTTTATAGCTTTGGACCAGAACCGGTATTTTCAACAAAATAAGGCAAACAAGATGCCTCCGTGGGCGGGATGACTTTTCCAAATGGCCAGTCCCCACCTGGAGCTCACAGAGGGGGGGAAATTCTAAAAAAAGGCCGGATATGGGGAGGTCAGACTGGCCAGAGACCATCCCAGCTGACCTTCTCCGTGGGTCTTTATGCTCTGAAATGAAAGGTGGAACCTGGCTAACCTGTGACTAGCATAACAAAGTTATGTTAGTGGACTAGCTATCATTAGCTATCATTAAATGAGGTATCTCTGGCCACAGACTAAGCTGGTTATATTCATCAGGTACATTAATAAGGTTATTTTGTTAGTCAGTAATACGTTGATTTGTTTATAATGGTAATAATCATTGTGTGGGTAAAAGTAACAGTAATAATACGTTAGCTATATTAGCTATCAATAATAGCTAGTAGCAAGCTTAGCTTGGAGCAGACAGGTATTTTTGTTGATTTTGGATGGATTAAGCTGGCCATGGGGTCTGCTATACTGCAAAATCCATTGCCGACACTGCGCTTCTTGCATTCTGGGTTTCGGGAAGGGAAAGAAAACTACACCCCCTCCAACTTTTCAGATATCTAATATCTGATTTGCAGATCCCATAGGCACACCGTTTCAGCATTTTGCTGTCTGTTTGAAAGCTTGACGGACCTCCCTCACATAGAAACCGTTGCTAAGGTAGGCTTGGACAAGCACCGTCCTGGGGCGGTACTTTGCAAAAGGTCAATTCAATAAAAGACTGGATGAAATCTCAACACCTCTGCTACCAAAATAATAGCTACATTTCCTGTAATAAATCAGTCAACATTGCATCCCTGCAGGTTGATGTCTGGCATAGGCACAGTCCTGAATGCTTCCATGTCCAAGTACTTTTGTCCAAAATTATCTCACACATGCAAAAAAGTAGAAATTTTACTACCCGCAATGATCAGACACTGATGATGACAACCATCTAGTCCCCCTTTCCTGTCTGGTAGTAGCAGAGAGTTCCTACCGCCCCCAAATGTCCTATTTCTGACCATTTTTAAGGATGTGAAAGAGCTGGAGGACAGCTGATCCTGGGGGGCTGGTGCCACTCTTTATGTCATTCAGTTAAGCACATTAAAGTCACAAGGAGGAAGTTTTTTTCGCAAATTCAAAATTTCACAATAGTCAGTCTCTTCTCACCAGCAGTTTTCCAGCAGCTTCTTTGATCTTTTCGACCTTGGCCTCTGAAAGGCCCTTGATGTTGCACAGAGCTTTGCGAGTGGTCATCTGGATCCCCTTCACTGTGCAAATACCCATAGACTTCAGCTTTTTGATGTCTGCCACATTCTGCAGATGAGGGGGGAGGAAGAGGGCATGGGAGTAGGAAAAGATAGAGAACAGGAAGAGTGAGGTAGGTGTCAAAGTAGATATCTGTGAAATTACTTTGAGTTTGCCATGATGAGGATTTTAAGGTCATTGAGGTCTACTGTTCTTACAATTCCATGTTTCTGTAGGAGGTCAATGTCTTGGAAGAATAACTCCTGTTGGGAGGGAGACAAGGAGCAAAAGAAAGAGAAAGAGAGAGAGAGAGCGAGAGAGAGAGAGAGAGAGAGAGAGAGAGAGAGAGAGAGAGAGAGAGAGAGAGAGAGAGAGAGAGAGAGAGAGAGAGAGAGAGAGAGAGAGAGAGAGAGAGAGAGAGAGAGAGAGAGAGAGAGAGAGAGAGAGAGAGATGAATATATGCAACATTTTTCAGAGCGATCTAGAGTTGGACATTGATATCAAACTTTCATGTGAGAGTTGCTATTACACGATCAGCACAAATAAAATGTTAGTAGGACTAATTTTAACATTTAACAATCAAGCTTGTGCCATCAAGGTTAAGAATTTTTTTTTCGTGGCAGATCTGTTCAAGGAAACAGCATCCAGCGAGTACATCATATAAACTGCAGACTAACAACATACATTTAGATTAGTGGTATTCAATCATGTGTCATGGAGAGCCACATACAGACATGCAGGAAGATGTTTTAAGTAGAGGGGTTGCCAACTAAAACAAAAAGTATTGTGGCGAGCTGGCATGGAAGAATGAGTTGAGAGGCAGAGGTCTCTTTTTAATCGTAACTCCTGTGCACCATACACCGCACGACCACGGGAGTGCTCTTTTATTCACATTCACACCGGCCAGAATGGACCAGAACTGACAACAAAGTGATGAGTCCCCCCCCCCATGTCTCAAGTGGCGACTTCAGTCTCACACACAGTCCTACAGTCAGTTAGTCAGTAAATGGTCTCCTACTTAGTCTTGAGTCGAACCCCCAAAACAAGAACACAAGAATAACCCCAACATCAACACCACATCATTAAAACACAATTTAAAATCTAACATTAACAGTCCCATCAGCCACTGCACTCCCCCAGCACAGAACCGCCAACAGTCAGAACGACCGCCTCCCCCAGTCGTTACAGTATGACGTTATTGTTTTGTTTGTAAGGCGTGTGTGTAGCAGATTTGTATGTTCTTCAGTTCGAATCCCCGTGTTACCTCCGGGTTGGTCAGGTGTCCCTACAGACACAATTGGCCGTGACTGCGGGTGGGAAGCCGGATGTGGGTATGTGTTCTGGTTGCTGCACTAGCGCCTCCTCTGGTCGGTCGGGGCGCCTGTTCAGGGGGGAGGGAGAACTGGGGGAAATAGTGTGATCCTCCCACGCACTACGTCCCCCTGGTGAAACTCCTCACTGTCAGGTGAAAAGAAGCGGCTGGCGACTCCACATGTATCGGAGGAGGCGTGCGGTAGACTGCAGCCCTTCCCTGGATCACCAGAGGGGGTGGAGCAGTGACCGGGACGGCTAGCAAGGGTGGAGTAATTGGCCAAGTACCATTGGGAGAAAAAAAAAAGGGGGGGGCCCAAAAAAATGTACATTCAAGGCAGACCTAGCCCACTGTTTACAATAAAGGTGTTTTGTTTTGTTTTGTTTTTTACATTTGTACATTAGGAAAAGTTAGGCATACTGTTGAGACATACTTTATTATACTGGGCTATAATAAATTTTGGGCAACACTTTAGTATGGGGAACACATTCTAAGTAAAAAAACGTAATTACTAGTGAATTAGTAATGATCAAGATGTCACTTTAGTATGGGGAACATATGCTAAGTAACAAAAACTTAATTTAGAGTAATTTAACACTATTAACACTTCTACTTTTGTGTTTTGTTATGTAAGAACAGACCATATTCATTACGTGTTAGTAAGGGAGAATAACTTCTTGCGGTACTACCACCTTATAAAGGCCATACTAAGCGAAGCATATTGAGATGGTACTACTAATAAGCAATTAATTCTGAGGTTATAGAGGGACAACTCATAGTTAACGGCTTACTGGTTGTATAATAAGGCCATGCAGAGTACGGCATTAATAAGTGCTTAATAAAGACCAATGAAGAGCCAATATGTTGCTAATTTGCATGCTAATACGCACCTGGTGAAGGAGAACAAAAGAAAACGGTCATTATAAAAAAACTGGCCAAAAGTGTGTGCGTTATGCGTAAGCCCCCTAAAGGGCAGCGGGCAAGTTCAACACCCGACTGAGAGGGGAACCCCGAGGTCACGACGTCGGCCATCAACTTACCTCTTCGTCCTCATAAGCGGCACCATCTTCCACAACCTGATCGGCGACACATTTCATCTTGGCTTCCGGGTGTGGATGCTGCCCAACAGACGCCTGGTTAAAGTTAACGCCAAACGAGAATTTTATTTGTTTAGCTTAAAAATGAATCAATGGCCGGTGGCGGGCGTTCAGTTGTAGCCTTTCTAATTCCGCTGCTTTCACGAAGCTTAGCTAGCGTCAGCTAAGACACGTAGCTAGCGTCAGCTAAGACACGTAGCTAGCTAACCGAAACTTCGAGCTTAATGTCTTTCGCTCTTCAGCCCTCGCCAATTCAAATAACACAGCCAAACCGACCGAATGACACAGTATATATGAATATATATATATGAATATAAATAAACATAAAAAGTAATGTTAAAGATAAACACAAACGATATTTCGCCGAGGAAGCGCACCGTTCGCTCGAGGCTGACGTAATCCCTCCCGCCAAAATGTGTGCGAACTACAATTCCCGAAGGTCAAAGCAGGACGGACGGAAGCCCGGCTGGAACACACACACACACAAACGCGGAATCCGCAGCGCGTCGAGAAGCAAGCCGCAAATTCCCCCCCCAATTAAGATGTACGTGATTGTAATATATGATGTTGGTGATATTTGGAGGATTCCTTCAAATCTGCGAGGAAAAAGGGGCTCAAAAGCCACGTTTTCCAACATTCCACGGCATAGGCGTTTCTAGCCCCATTTTCGGGGAGCGCTGCAGCACCCCTAAAATTTAAGAGATTATTTATTTTTTATTTTTGCTGTATGTCCATGTTTAATAAGCTGAAGAGATGTCAAAACCGTATCCAGTATATGGTTTAAACGTAATATTTTAACAACAAAAATACAACAGCCCCCCCATGCTTCGAAAATGGTTTGATCCACCCCCCCAAAATTTATCTTGCCTGGCCGGCCAGCCTAAAGCTCTGGTCCTAGCATCGCCCCTGTAATCCACGGAGTCAGGCGTCCTCGACGGACCGCAAAACCGCCGTCCTGCAGCCGCCACGCAGCGTCGCAGCGCAGCGTTCAAATAACTAATGTTACACGTGGTTAACAAATTACATCTCTTGATTTCTAAATTCCGATGCAGCGTTATATTAGACAACATGACAAGAGGAATTAAAGATTTTCAGATACTCCGAACACAAATCACAGGATATACTATGCACCGCTTTATACTGCCCCCCCGTGGTCAAACTGCAAAACAGCAAGGTGACAGATACTTCGAGTAGCTTATAACGACGCTAAGAGAACGTAATTGCAGCGAATTCGGGGGACAACGCGACCACAGGAAGTGCCGCGGCCGGGAAGCGAACCCGTATCGCCCGCACCGTAGGAGACATCGCTAACCGTTAGACTAAAGGGTCAGACTCGCCAGCCAACGGCCGGCATGTCTTCTTATCCATGCACGTTACAATATTAAAAAGCCATAGACGGTGTAGTGCAAGTGAAAGGTTTGTGGCTGCAGGAGTCAATACTTTTCAGGCTGTTCCAAGAAATCTCATGAATAAATTTATTTGCCATTGGTATAGGGGCCTAAATCACTATAAAGTGCCTTTCGTGTCCTCATCAGAATCAGTCATCATGAACATGTTGCAAGATAATTAAATTCTGAAGTTTTAATATGAATGGCCAAACGTTCGCACACATATCAGTACAACGATGAGTCTCTTGAAACGCGTGTCCCTCATTTTATACCATTTTCTTTGTTTGGGTGTAGGTGATTTTGGTATGTCCCACACACCGCTCTGCCAACTTTAATGAGTGTGTAACCGGTTATTTTCTTGCCCGGTGCGGGATTCGATACGGGGTGTACAGCACCACAAGGCGACGTCACTAACCGCTCGGCTAAAGGGTCAGACCCATTAATTAGGGACTAACGTGTCTTATTAGTAGTTTACAAGTGTAATAAGTGGTTGAATGACACAAAATTAAAATACATTTTATATGTTCTAATTGTCCTCAACAAGTTCTTTGATAGGAGAAGTCATTTTAAACATTTACATTCTATTTTCATAATAATATTAAGCATTTTGCGCGTGTCCCTGAAATTGCTGTCCACCCTGTTATTATGGGTTAACTGCCCCTTTAAGAAGCCGGCTGACGTAATCGGTGACGTCACCACCACCATCTTGTCTTTCTTCAACGGCGGGTGAAACAAAGTTGTTTACACACCGATTTGTTCCTTTTATGTTATTTTATTGCGTTTACTTTATATATTGTCTAGGGGTTTTATTACTATTATTGTTTTTTTTTTTTTTTTTGCAATTTTCCGTCTTTTCTCCCCAACTGTATCCGGCCAGTTACTCCGCTCTCTTCGAGCCGTCCCGGTCGCTGCTCCACCCCCTTTCCGCCGATCCGGGGGGGCGCCCTGACCGACCAGAGGGGGCGCTATAGTGCAGCGACCAGGACACATACCCACATCCGGCTTCCCACCCGCAGACACGGCCAACTGTGTCTGTGGGGACGCCCGAGGGTTTATCTCTTACTTATGATTCTTATCTTCTATGGCTTTCTTCTTTCTTCTCTTGTGTTATTTATGTATTTGTTTATTCGGCAACACTTTAGTATGGGGAACGTAGTCACCATTAATTAGGTGCTTATTAGCATGCAAATTAGCAACATATTGGCTCTTAATTGGTCATTATTACATACTCATTAATGCCTTATTCTGCATGGCCTTATTATACAACCAGTAAGCCATTAACTATGAGTTTTCCCTCTATAACCTCAGAAGTATTGCTTATTAGTAGTACCATCTCAATATGCTTTGCTTAGTATGGCCTTTATAAGGTGGTAGTACCACAAGAAGAGTTATTCTCCCTTACTAACACGTAATGAATATGGTCTGTTCTTACATAACACACAAAACTACAAGTGTTCATAGTGTTAAATTACTGTAAATTAAGTTTTTGTTACTTAGCATATGTTCCCCATACTAAAGTGACATCTTGATCATTACTAATTCACTAGTAATTGAGTTTTTTTTATGTTCCCCATACTAAAGTGACATCTTGATCATTACTAATTCACTAGTAATTGAGTTTTTTTATGTTCCCCATACTAAAGTGTTACCGTTTATTTAATTTTCTTCCTATGACACTGAGTGGATCTCTGGGTTGTACGCAGCTCTGAGCCCTGTTTTTTGTTGGTACATGGCAGCAGGATGTTCTTCTTTTTCTTGTCTTTCCCTCGTGTGTTTTTTTGTGATGTGGGTTTTTCTCTTACTGTTCACAGTAGGTGAGTTTGTGTGGTGCAGCACAACTTGCATCGGATGTGAACTACACAGTAGAGTGGGAATTGAGTTTGCAACGTATAGTAGCTGGGGTACCTTCAGAGTAGGTGAGAAGGGGGTAGGACAAAACAAGTGTGTACTTCCTCCTACTGCTTTTCCAACATGCGGCAAATAACCCGATGCATGTGGAGATTTGCTCCCCCAGTTTGACGTGTGGACTCGGTGACCACTTCAGATTAGTGGCAGTGGCTCACCCGTCTGTTATATGCTGCTTGTTTACATGCTCCAAATAAACCGTCACTCTTTCGTTCTTCAGCAACATCTGGAAACTCAGATGCAACTGTGACTCTGACTGCCGTGTCTCTGGACCTGCTCGCCCCCATACATTACAAAAGAACCATTTCAAATTGTCTTACAATTTTGTCTAAATCAATTTCAAAAATTCTGACTTCACTCTAGAAATTACTTAATTCTATGACAGTGCCTGGTTTCTGCGAGACGAGTGTCTATGAAGTGGTGCCTGTTTGTGTACTGCTGCAGAAAGTGACTTTAAACACTTGCATCAAATGAGCACCGAGTCAAACCAACGAGTAACCGCCGCACATCAGTGACTTAGGGAGTTATTCAACTTTTAATAACAGCGGTCACAGTGTCCTCCTGACTTAAGGAGCTGACCGGGACACTTAAATCAGAAGTGAATAAAAAACAGTTGTATTCTAAATACTCCTAAAATGCACCAGTTATACTGCTCTCCTCAGTGCCCGTCAAATACTTCTTTTTCTGAAGTCGTCAAAACCAATGAGCAGGACCCAGCTGCTAATGTCATCTTTATTTAATGCAGTCACGTTGAAAATACAGACGGGCATCCTCAGCGAGCAGAGGTCAACAAACTCAAGCTTACGGGGGTTTAACAATGGAGAAAAGCAAGACACACTGACAGGACTGGACTTGTTGACAGACAGAAGAATCAAGATTTATCACAACAAACCAGGGTTGTGACCTTTTTTTTCTTTCCGAGATGACACGAATCATACGGTCCTCATTTTCGGAAAAAAAGGCAACGGTACTGAAACAACGCATAATGGCTTCGTCAGAGGAGAATTGAGTTTCGTCGCATGTTACAACAATCAACCGGGACGACCGTTTCAACTACCTCGGTTGTCGGCTGAATGTAGCATTCGGATAAAATGGACACTAAACGTCAGGCTAATTGAAACACCGATAAATACCGTGAGAGAGGAAATGCACCACCTAGAACAGGTGCGAGGCATGTGGCAGGGATGACCAATCTAGACACCGCATTCCTAACCGCTACACTGCAACTCTTCCACCCTGCCAAGCACCCGAGATGAGGCAACACGGGATTCTCCAACCACAGCGAAACTGCTCAACGGCCGATGAACCGGCCTTCAACCAGCTCAGGGGCATGTTGACAGTTGTTTAACACCCACATGGACATTCTTTAGACTGTAAGCACACAATTGACATACAACTTCTAGTGACGACAAACTCTTTCCCCTCCCACATTACGTGATTATCCGTCATCGGCCGGGGTCCCCTTAAGAGCACACATTATTCATAACACTATAAATTTATTTATACGTATATAAAAGAAAAGAGAAAGACAGTGTTCCAGGGAAGAAAGTCTCTGCCAGATGTTGGAGTAAAGAGAGACAGTGAGTGAGAGACAGAGAGAGAGAGACAGAGAGAGACAGAGAGAGAGAGAGAGAGAGAGAGAGAGAGAGAGAGGAAGACTTTTTAGACAGCGACACCCGGGAGGTGGCAACAGTGACATCATTACACCCCTCCTCCCCCAAGTGCCATCCGGCTGGCCGAGCCCAGATGTTGGAATGAGCACGTTTTCCCGCCACCGAGATGCAGCTTCCGCTTTCACAATGTTTTACTTCTGATTTTCTCCCCGTCCTTTTCGTCTCTCTGTCCTTCCCTGAGAGATGCTGCTCTCCGGCGCCAGCAGCAGCTCTCGGGCATGAGCGGGGACCGTGACTCGGTCACATCTTGCTGGGGGTGGGAGTCATCATGCTGGGCATTCCACCAGACATCCCAGTGTTGGGCCCCAACAGGATCTGGAGGGGAGCATGAACATTCAGTCACTTGTGTCAGTTTTCATAAGTCATACCTTGTTTGTAATGATGATGGAATACTCACTCTAAAATACACAAAAATACACTCTCCAGTTGTTCCCTCTCTCTGGTTAATTGACTAGGGAGGGTAATAATTGGGTTCTTTCATATCACACACACACCTGTCTCTGCTGCTGTAGCTGCTGCTGTTCCAGCTGTAGTCTCTCCGTCTCAAACACAACGGGAAGCACCAGGATCATGAAGGAGGTAGTGCATACCCAGAGGGCCGAGCGGGAGAAACTGAAACACAAACACAGACACAAACGATATATGAAAGACAGAAAGAGCAGTTAACTACACACAGCGAGTAACGACTTCTAGGGCTGCACAATTAATAGTAAATTACTGGATATTGGGATTTTATGGTTACCCGACCAATCGGGTGGTATTGAAGTATTCAAATTATATATTCAATTCCCTTGATGTTAAATGAAACACTTCCATTAAACCTGACGAATCACAACCTTTGAGATTAACGCTTACGGGACCGAAACAAAATAAGTGGGCAGTAACAGGAAGAAAAGAAAGAGAAGCCCAACTTCAAGCGTGTTGCATAAGAACAGTGAAGTGAAAAAGAATCAATATCACCAATTTTTAACAAGTTAATAATTGTGCAATAGAAGTCATTTTGTTTCCTGAAACGGAGATTGATAATTGTAATCAACAAATCTGATCACATTACTTGGCAAAATAATTGGGATCACCATAATCATGCCCAACCGAGCCGGAGGTAACACGGGGATTCGAACCGGTGATCCCCGTGTTGGTAGGCAACAGAACAGACCGCTACGCTACCCAGACGCCCCCTTTTTTAGGTTTTTTTTTTTGCCAATTTTTTTTTTATTATTATTAGACAGCGACAGTGAAAAACAAGACAGGAAATGAGGGAGAGAGGGGGTATGACATGCAACAAAGGTCACCGGCTGGATTCAAACCAGCGACGGTTGGGACCATACAGCCATTTGGTATGCGCTGTAACTGTCTGGCTACGGACACCCCCCCCCCCCCCCCGTGTGTTTATTTCTGTTGCTTAAATTGATCATATGGGACCGTGAAGAAGTCTTGTGACAGGGGGGAGATGGCGATACTGAGTAAAAACTAGTTCTCTCTCACATCTGCCGCTGTTGAACAACATACCTGTATAGTTTTTTGGCCAGGGAGACAGAGCAGTGCGCCGACACCTCGGCAGCGTCACGCACCCTGTCAGGGAACATTTCTGTCAAACCCCACAGCCTCTCCATCAGCGTCTCATCCAGCTGGCAGAGAAGAAGAACAGCCAACATCAACATGAAAGAACAGCTTACAACAATCCAATGTAACAGACAAGAGAAATACAGAAAACACATTCATTACTAGAGTTGGAAATAAATTACACGGTGCACAATATGCCAAAGAGCGCTGGGACAGACATTTGCCGAGGTAAGGATGACTAAAATCACATATCATCTAAAATTACATTTGTGGGCATGGCGCAAAAAGCAGATTATAACGCCAAAATAATTAACAATGAAGGGAAATATCAAATGAAACTGTTAAAAAAAACAGTTCACATCACTCCCATCCTTAAATCACTTCACTAGCTACCAATTAGAACAACAATGCATTTTGAGATTTTACTTATCTACAGATCTTTTAATGGACTTGCTTCTGACTACATAATCGATATGCTGCATTAATATGTTCCCGATGGAGACCTCAGATCCACAGACACTCCTGTTCCAAGAACATAAGACTCATGAGCTTAGTTTGGATATACGTGTTTAGTTTGGATCTACGTGTTCTTAGTTTGGATATGTGTTTAGTTTGGATCTACGTGTTCTTAGTTTGGATATACGTGTTCTTAGTTTGGATATATGTGTTTTTAGTTTGGATATATGTGTTCTTAGTTAGGATATATGTGTTCTTAGTTTGGATAAGTGTTCTAGTTTGGATATATGTGCTCTTAGTTTGGATATATGTGGTCTTAGTTTGGATATATGTGCTCTTAATTTGGATATGTGTTCTAGTTTGGATATATGTGCTCTTAGTTTGGATATATGTGCTCTTAGTTTGGATATGTGTTCTAGTTTGGATATATGTGCTCTAGTTTGGATATATGTGCTCTTAGTTTGGATATGTGTTCTAGTTTGGATATATGTGCTCTTAGTTTGGATATATGTGTTCTAGTTTGGATATATGTGCTCTTAGTTTGGATATTTGTGTTCTTAGTTTAGATATATGTGCTCTTAGTTTGAATATATGTGTTCTTTGTTTGGATATATGTGCTCTTAGTTTGGCTATATGTGTTCTAGTTTGGATATATGTGTTCTTGGGTTGGATATATGTGGTCTTAGTTAGGACATATGTGTTCTAGTTAGGATATATGTGTTCTTAGTTTGGACATATGTGTTCTTAGTTTGGATATATGTGTTCTTAGTTAGGATATATGTGGTCTTAGTTAGGATATATGTGGTCTCAGTTTGGCTATATGTGGTCTTAGTGAGGATATATGTGTTCTTGGGTTGGATATATGTGTTCTAGTTAGGATATATGTGGTCTCAGTTAGGATATATGTGTTCTTAGTTTGGCTATATGTTGTCTTAGTTTGGCTATATGTGTTCTTGGGTTGGATATTATGTGTTCTAGTTTGGATATATGTGTTCTTAGTTTGGCTATATGTGGTCTCAGTTAGGATATATGTGGTCTCAGTTTGGCTATATGTGTTCTTGGGTTAGGATATATGTGGTCTTAGTTAGGATATATGTGGTCTCGGTTAGGATATATGTGTTCTTGGGTTAGGATATATGTGGTCTCAGTTAGGATATACGTGTTCGTGGGTTAGGATATATGTGGTCTTAGTTAGGATATATGTGTTCTTAGTTTGGATATTATGTGTTCTAGTTTGGCTATATGTGTTCTCAGTTAGGATATATGTGGTCTTAGTTTGGATATATGTGGTCTTAGTTAGGATATATGTGGTCTTAGTTAGGGTATATGTGTTCTTGGGTTAGGATATATGTGGTCTTAGGATATATGTGGTCTTAGTTAGGATATATGTGTTCTTGGGTTGGTGTTGCTCTGCTGTGGGCTGGGGGGGAAACGATACTTCGTCATTTGGCTTCATGATAGCATGAAGCCAAATGACGAAGTGCTCCTGGTTCCATCGATCGTATGTAGAACCGTCTCATTCTCTTTCATCCTTTTTTGCCTTCTTCGCTCTATTCTACAAAGCTGCGGGCCGCAGTTTAGCGTGTTTTCTTATAACGCCGCATTATTTGTACCTGCGCACTAACGCGGCGGCACTACCGGGGAGCCTGCACGCAGGGAAGAGGGAAGAGGGAAGGGAGGAAGGGAGGAAGGAAGGACGCCTCTGTGGATCGGAGCTGCTGGCTAATTGGCTAAGCGGCTAATCACGGAGTTGCACGGCGCCTCCGATTAAACCCACTTGGCGGTGTAAAGCGGAGGCAGGACGAAGCTAAGCAGCAGCAAAACCAAGCTTGAACTCCGCACAACATTCATTGACACATACGTCCTCATCGTCATCGTCTTCGATCTCGTCTTCTGGGGGCCGGGCGGCGACGGGGCCCGCTGCCGGGGAGAGCTCTTCAATGCCGGCCATAGTCAGTCGATCACACGGTGCCTCGAACCGTCTGGGTGTTTCCAAGCAGCTGGCGAAAGGCGTCGTTTGTCTCTTCGGTGAGATTTGGTCGCTTCCTCGGCAGCATGTGTGAATGTCAGTCCCGACAGACACGCATGGACCGCTGCGGCAGTCTGAGGTCAGGCAGTCACGACGCATGCGCGTTAAGCGACCGGGGAGGGAGGGGGGCAAGGGTTACTTCCTGGTGCGGCTGAAACAAACAGCGCCCTCCTCCGTTCCGGCTGTCCGACGGCAGGCCGCGACGATTATCGGTGAACAGCGCCCGATAAAACTAATCCATACACGTCCCTTCTGGCGTCGTGATGCTTTTTAGAAACCCAGTAGTACCTGAACTGGATCCTGTTGTTACCCAGTAGTAGCTGAACTGGATCCTGTTGTTACCCAGTAGTACCTGAACTCTACTGCCACTGGTTCCTGTTGTTACCCAGTAGTATCTGAACTTTACTGCGACTAAGTAGTACCTGAACTCTACTGCCACTGGATCCTGTTGTTACCCAGTAGTACCTGAACTGGATCCTGTTGTTACCCAGTAGTACCTGAACCGGATCCTGTTGTTACCCAGTAGTACCTGAACTGGATCCTGTTGTTACCCAGTAGTACCTGAACTCTACTGCCACTGGATCCTGTTGTTACCCAGTAGTACCTGAACTGGATCCTGTTGTTACCCAGTAGTACCTGAACTGGATCCTGTTGTTACCCAGTAGTATCTGAACTGGATCCTGTTGTTACCCAGTAATATCTGAACTGGATCCTGTTGTTACCCAGTAGTACCTGAACTGGATCCTGTTGTTACCCAGTAGTACCTGAACTGGATCCCGTTGTTACCCAGTAGTATCTGAACTGGATCCTGTTGTTACCCAGTAGTACCTGAACTTTACTGCCACTGGATCCTGCCGTTAATTTTACTTCACACCTGAACTGGAAGAAAATGTGCTGCTTGCCTTCTAAACATCTGATTATTAATGAGGTTAAGGAAGTGACTTTTAAAATAATTCATGGTTTTTACCCCTCCAAGTTATTTCTACAATGATATAAAAAGGACACTGATGTGGACTGCTCATTTCGGTTCCAGAAGATTTGTGACATTGACTTTGGTCTGGTCCCCACGTTTGTACTTCTTTGGCGAGATGTCGGTACATTTATTTCCCAGTATACTGATCCCGAATTTTCCCTTTCCTGTGAAAATGTAGTGTTTGGCTTCTTTACTCGTAATTCTAGCAAAGCAACTCAACATTTCGTCACCAATTTGATTTTATTACTTGCACAATCACACAGTCATAAATCCAAGTTTTCCAATCATAAAGCATCTTTTTTACTTGTTGAAAATGAACTCAAACAAGACACAACAAGCAAGTCTATACTCTAGAAATAGGAACGCTGTTAAAGCCATAAATATATGGACCCTTTATAACAGTTTTGTGAGCTGATTCGTGATTTCTGTCAGTGTTCTGACCCCCTGGCACTAGCTGTTTGTTGTATAACCCCCCTCCCCCCAAACTCATCCATAAACACAGGTTTTGTAACGGTGGTCCTCGGTTCTGGAACCTGGGAGGGATTTGAAGGGTACGCTGTAAGTGTAATGGGGGTTTTAACTTGTGTACACCTGTGTCCCCTGATGTGCTCAGTTCTTTTTCGACATATGTACACTTCTCCTTAAAAAGGAGAACATAAAAAAAAATTAAAAAGTCGACCCAAAATAAATGAACACGTTTAACTGACGACAATAATGACATATGTCATCTAAGGGGTGAGGAGAGTGCAAGAGGGAAGTACTGACAGTGTCACCAAAGTGCTTGAACATTCTCTTCTTTTTAATCAGCTGTTCTACTGGTTGTGTCAGATATGTCATGTTTATTAAATAGATGATAAGTCTCGAACACATACACAAACGCTCAAACGACGCCTGAGGCTGTCTTACACGATTTAAAATACTACACAGACCCCCATCACTGCAAAGTACAATAATCATAATCATAATCATACACAGCATATATCCAAACCTATCACCCACGAGGGACAAATGTCTTTCCTCGGGGGCAACCCTCCCATAGCTTCCTGTCACGCCCCAAAGTTGCATCTTTTTGGTCTACTATCTTCAGCAACATCGATATAATTAATATAAATATAATATAAAACAACAGACATGAGTAATACTCCACCTGACCTACATGTCTTTGGACTGTGCGCGCGTGCATGTGTGTGCGTGTGCGTGCGTGAGATGGCCTGTCCAGGGTGTCTCCCCGCCTGCCGCCCAGTGGCTGCTGGGATAGGGTCTGGATAAGTGGTTCGGATAATGGGTGGATGGATTAATACTCCACCAGAATCTTTATCGATTATTCTTGGTGTATCTGAAGCATTAAGAAGAGTCACCACAGCCCGACAACAATTCCTGTCTTACTGCAAAAAACACACCTACTATGGAAAGAAACCACGGATCCTCCCTCCAAATGCGTGGCTGCGTGATCTAACCAGTGCACAAGCTACGTCCTAAATGGCGACCTCCCACATTATATTACCGGCTGGCAACGCCTCACACCAAAACTTACACACACCACCAGCAAAAGCTGCGCCGCCTCATCTGGACCCAGCGCTTACTGAGGTCACCTGTCATCCAAGTGACCTCTCGTCACCTAGACGACGAGAGGTCACTCCTTCCGGTTCAGGGACGGGTTCCCCCCTCTCATCGTGGCTGTCATCCCGACGAGATACGCCTCCTCCCCTCTTCCCCACGACTGGCGAGGGTCGCCTGAACAGCTCCCGCGTCCTCCTTCTCGCCTCCGACGCCTCTCTTCGCCTCCGACCCCGACGCCATTTCCGCCTTTACGACAACGTCCCCGTGAACTCGACGTCGCCCCGCCCCGCCCCCACCTCCGTTCTGATAGGCTAACGGCGCCCCTGACGTCAGCATCTTATTGGTTGGACTGGTATAGTAGGCCGCAGCGTTTGCCTGCAAATTTAACGAACCTTGTAGACGACGGTTTTGGGGAAAAACGGTGCGAGGATCTCGAGCGGCAACGGAGAGAATCTGATTAAGGATAAAATAATCTCAAGACTGTTATAAATCCGCCCCCCCCCTCCTCCCCTCATTTACACTCTCAACCTAAAGATGCGCGGCCCGGGGCCCCCGCCGCCTCGCTGGGGAGACGGTATTCGCAGGCTTCCTCCCACTCCAGAGGGGGGAGAGGGGGGAGGGTGGGGAATGGGGGGGGGGGACGAGCCGCGGTCATGGAAAAGTTGTCGGACGGAGGGGTTCCTTGTTTACATCTTCCCGGAGCGCTCCGCGGGGGCGGGGTGGCTCCGCCCACATTCTTTGGGCCTGACGTCACCGCCGCCGTGTTTTTTATGAATGAGAGAATCGGAGAGTAATTCCGGGAAAAGGCGGACTGACATTTTATCGCTCTGCAGACGCGCCTCGACCGGACTCGGCTGTATCAATATATACACGTTTATCGCGACGCCGCCACCGCCGCCGCCGCTCTCGAACCCTTGACTTCCGCCGCTAGCGCCACCGCGGAGACGGGCTTCGACCGAGAACCAGCGCGAATAAAGGACGAGTGAGTAGGCAAAAGCTGGTGTGTTTAAGCGAGCTAATCTGCTGTAGCATGTTTCCTAAGCAGCTCCGGGGGAGGGGGGAAGGGGAAGGGGGGGATTCGAACGTCCGATATTAACGCGCACACGCGCTGATTCCGCTGGCACGGGCGCCCCCCGCGAGCCGCCGCCGTACACGCGTGTAACGCGTCTGAATCGCGTCCGACTAGACGGGGCGGCTGTTTACTACACCTTTCCCCACCGCGCCAGCTCCCTTCCGTGTGAGGCTGTGTGGTGTGGTGGTGGTGGTGGTGGTGGTGGTGGGGGCCTTGTTTTACGTGGGGGTTCGGGTTCTGAACGGCGCCGTGCAGACACAACGCCGGTTCATCACGCGGCTGCACGTCGGCGAGCGTCGCACAAGTTGCGGGGCTGCACGTCGCCATGTTCGCACGGGACGTCGCGGACGGTCCCGGTGGGTTCTGGAGAATTTCGACGCCACCGCCGGAATATTTGTTGTCCCTTTCGTTTTGCCTGAAGAACGGCGGTGGTGGTGGGTGGAGGGGGGTGGGGGTAGTCGGCCACATTTGTGAGGCTGGTAGTCTTCCGTGAAGGCCGGCCGTGAGAAGGCTTTATTGCTGAATCACTCTGACTTTCATACAACGGCCAGAGCGGCTGGTGAGCGCTGCTCAGCTGCGTCCTCCCCGCGGGTGGAGACGCACCGTCGCGGGTGGAGACGCACCGTCGCGGGCGTCCGGCGGTCACACGCTCCTGAAAATGCAACTCACGCAAGGCAAACTAACAGGCTTTTTATACCGGGGGGGGCTATTTAAAGAAAGTTTGGCTCCCTACACACGCATGTGTGCGTGTGTGTGCGTGTGTGTTGGGGGGGTTGTATAACGGATAAACAGGCAGACCTTAGCGCAGTTCACATGGTGGCTCCTGACTGTGTTGTGTGTGTGTGAGCAGGAGCGAGGCCAGGAAGCGTCCCCCCCACCCCCACCCACGCCCCCCCCTCCACCCCGGGTCGCAGCAGCACCGCTTTCTGAACAACTTCGCCCGGAGAGGTGGCGACGACACCGGCGGGTAGTTCGGGGGTTGTTTTTTTTGGGGGTGGGGTGGGGGGCTGATGATTGACGGTTTATTTCTGACCGCCGAGCTCGCGCGCTACTTCCGTCGTGTTTTCGCGTGCCGTCCAACATGGAGGGTCAAGCGGGTCAGCGGGCTACCCGCGCCCAGGTGCTGCGTGGTGGTGTGGCGGCTTCACTGTTGTCGCGTTGTGAGTCGGACGGACCCGAGTGGTGGTGCAGCAGCAGCGGCGGCCCCCCCCCCCCCCCGGGGGTCGTGTCAGCAGGACGGGGGGGGGGGGCAAACCGCCGTGTCTGCCCTCGGTTAGCCTTTTGCACTTGGGGCAGTTTCGGTCCGTTAGTGTGCATGCTGATAAGAGGAAGTGCAGAAGGGTCGAGGTGGAGCAGCACCTGTTTTGGGCAAGCGGGGGGGAGGGGAGGGGGGGGGACACATTAACCCCCCCCCCCCGTAGTGCTGCAGTCAGCACAGAAAGCACGCCACTTTCAAAACCTCATTTTGTATTTATATCTAAACCGCGGGCTTTAATGAGAGGCCGTGTCCGGGGAAAGTACGGCGGATGTGCGGGTTTCTTTTTTGTTTTTGCTTCTTTTCTTTTTTGTGTTATTATTCTTCTTACACACACACACACACACACACACACACACACACACATGACTGGCCATCTTGTGAGTCGCCGCCGAACGTTTGATATTCTCGGTCACATGTTTCACGGCATCTTCCTCAGCTTTCCCCCCTCCGCCCCCCCCCCTGTTTCTCTTCTTCCAGATCGTCTGAATCTGCGTCGAGACTTGTTTCTGGTGGAGGAAAACGCCGAGGCCGAAGCGGGACCATGACCTCAGAGAGGACCAGCAAAGCCCTGAAGGTGAGGCTGAGGCCGCCTGCCCCGCACCACACGGACCGCCTATCCCGTCTTTCCTTATTTCCTCCTTTCCGCGACTCCAAGTCCCGCAGCTCAATTCCACACGTGCGTGATTCCGGTCGCACACTTTCCCGACGGTGGCAGATTTGGTTGGTGGCCTAACCCCGGCCGGTAAGGTGTGCGCTGAGGAGAAAGGAGGCGTCGTCGTCTAACGCTCATATCGGGCGGCGTGTCGATCCGTATCAAACATTAAACCAAGCGGTGCAACACGGGGATCGCCGGTCGGAATCCCGGTGTTACCTCCGGCTTGGGCCGACGTCCCCACAGACACAATTTGCTGTGTCTGTGTCCTGGTCGCTGCACTAGCGCCTCCTCTGGTCGTTCAGGGGGGGAGGAGAAACGGGGGGATAGCGTGATCCTCCCATGCGCTACGCCCCCCTGGTGAAACTCCTCACTGTCAGGTGAAAAGAAGCGGCTGGTGACTCCACATGTATGGGAGGAGGCATGTGGTAGTCCGCAGCCCTCCCCCCCCCGGATCGGCAGAGGGGGCGGAGCAGAGACCGGGACGGCTCGGAAGAGCGGGGGGGTGATTGGCCCAAATTGGATTGGGGAGGAAAAGAGGGGGGGAAATAATAAAACAAATGACGCCGTGCTTTTTATTTTAGCGCCTGTCGGCTTCTCTGCCACGCTCGGCAGGAACTTCTTTTCTTGCTGTGGCAGAAACGCCGCGTCTCCTGCGACCGCCATTAGAAAACTCCGTCCTGAGTAGTTGGCGGGGAGGGCGGAGCCCGCCGGCGGTGTTTCGCAGCCATGTAGAAGAGGGGGGCCCCTTACACGAGGCGAACACGTCGAGTCGCCGCGGCTACAAAAAAATGCCAGCGAGAAAATGAAACGACGTTTTAATCGATGATCACTTTAATAAGCTCGTCGCTTTTATCGGCTCCCTCCCAAACCACATCTTCTCCCCCCCCCCTCCCCCCTGTATCTCCTCTTCTGCCCTCCTTCTTTTTTCATGACCAATCGCGCCCCTCCCCTCCTCTGCCCCCGTCTCAGGTGAAGCGGGAGTGCGGCGAGAATGTGCCCATCCTGTCCGACAGCGAGCTCATGTCCCTGTCGGTGCGGGAGCTGAACCTCCACCTGCGCGGCCTCTCCCGCGAGGAGGTGCAGAAGCTGAAGCAGCGCCGGCGCACGCTAAAGAACCGGGGCTACGCCGCCAGCTGCCGGGTGAAGCGGGTGTCCCAGCGCGAGGCCCTGGAGCAGCAGAAGAAGGAGCTGCAGAGGGAGGTGGAGCGGCTGGGGGCGGAGAACGCCGGCATGAGGAGGGAGCTGGAGGGCCTGGGAGCGCGCCTGGCGGCCCTGCAGAGGTTCGCCCGCGGCCTGGAGGCCGGCGGGGGGAACCTGCTGGCCACGGCGCCGCGCCTCAATACAGCCTCCGTCATCACCATCGTGAAGAGCCCTCCGCCACAGTCCCAACCACAGAGGGAGCAGGGGGGGTCGTAGGAGGAGATGCTGGGACCAGAACTGGACACACAGTCTTCAGTGCAAACACACAACACAACACAACACACACACACACACACACACATATAGACATGACACATCTAGGAAAATAGGAGGAAGATGTTAAGCACTTATTAAATACTTGTCTGCTTTTATTGTCAATCACAATGCTTCACACTCAGTCAGCACTTGCAGTCTCACACACACACACACACACACACACACACACACAAGGTTACATGTACACCAAGCTCACTTTCATTCCCACATACACACCGATGGCTGACCAAAAGGAGGCCCGGCAACATCGTCATCCCCACCATCCCTCGACAAAGCCAGTTGTTAAGCTGCACACCACCCCTCCTCCCGTCCCCCCCTCGTTGGCGGCGTTCTGCTCTCTCCCGCGTCGTGAGACCCGACAAGACGGCTAAACCGGCGCCACACGGCAGGCGGCGTTGACTCCGTCGGTCCCACGACGCGAGGCGTCTCTCTCTCTCTCTCTCTCGTCCCACCGACGGGGATTTGAAACGGAGCAGCAAACCCGCACGAGCCGCCTCGGTTTTTTTGTGGTTTACCTCGAACCGTTGACCGAGCGGGCGAAGCAGCCCGTGTCATGGTGTCTGTCTGTGAGCGGAAGCCTCTCTTAGATTAACCCATTGCCTTTAATCCGTATGGGGTGGGGTGGGGTGGGGTGGGGGGTGGGGTGGGTTAGAAATAACGGTGTCCGATCTCACGCAGGTTTCCTTGTTATGTTAAAACTCGTACACTTTAGTGACGTGTCTGAGCTCTCGCGTGTCCCTCTGGTGTCCCGGGGGAGTTACTGTGCTTTGCCGTGTCCCTCCGTCTGCAGTGACTTTGTATGTAGAAAACCCAGAGCGAAGCTTCCCCCCCCCCACACACCCCACCCCCACCACCCTCCATCCACCCGCCTCCCAACAAAAGACAGTTGTGTTTTTGCGGGGAGACGCACCACACGAGGCCCATCCTATAAGGACTACACTCAGATCAGTGCAAACGACACAAATGCATTCCCACCGATCAGTTGCTGGTTTGTTTTTGTTTCGTTTCCAGTGTAATATTGTGCATACCGATGAAAGACGACAATGTTGAGCAACATTTACCAGAGCTATATTCTCTATTTTATTTGTATTTAAAAAGATAGACAAGCTAACGAGTGCTGTGGTGTCTGTATTGTTTTTGGTTTTTGTTTTTTTTCCAAAGTACTTGTGTCAGACTAGTTTGGGGATATTCTCACGTTTAATTATTGTACTGAGGAGTGATGATGAAGATGATGAAGATGATGATGATGATGATACTTTAACTGTTGTTCTATGAGCTGTGTGTACGTCATGCTAGCAGCTAGCGGCCATACTGCTGTATGATGTTTTGCCAGTATGCCCGTTGTGCTATGTCGGTTAAACTTTTAGTGGTTTTGCATAGCGACGTTATTGTTTTTATTTTGTTTTTTATTTAAGTACCGTGCTAATGACGGAGGTGTGCGGCAGAAATGTGAAAGTGGCCTCCGAATCGGCGCGACGGAGGGAAGAAATTGGGACTTGATTGTCGAGTGAAAAGAGACGGGGATGAGGATCGTGCGTGAAAAGAAGGTGTCGAAGTGTAAACCACTGAAAAGACCCCCTTGCCGACCCGGAAGCGCTTCCGGGAGAGGGGGGGGGACTACTGTAAACTACTAAAAAGACCCCCTGGCCGACCCGCAAGCGCTTCCGGGAAGCGATATTATGAACCCTACATAGGCCTCGCCAAAATCCCGTTTCTGGCTTTGTCACGTGTGCGCCACCGTAGCAACGCGAAAATATGTTGTTATGGGGTTAGCGCTCATCAAGGAAACGCTGTACACCCACAATTTAACCTGTCTAAGTTATCCACAATCAACATTAATATAATACCAATAACGTATCCAAGGAGCAGAGGCGTGTGACAACTAACGTTACTTACCTCCGTTCTGTTGTTGACAGCCAGCAGTCCAAAATTACAAAAGCAGCCAGCTGTCCAAAATTGCGAAAAATACAAAATTACAAAATTGAAGGTAGCTAACGTTAGCTTTGCTTCGCACCGAGTTGATAGTTGATTGTTTCCTTAGCAACGCAGCGGAAATCCGGCGTCCGTTCGCGAGATTTGGGACAGGGTACGGGATTTTGGCGAGGGCTATGTAGGGTTCATAATATCGCTTCCGGGAAGGGGGGGACTACTGTAAACTACAAAAAAGACTCATTGGCCCCGACTCGGAAGCGCTTCCGGGTCGGACGAAGGGCGGGGTTAGACGTTTACGGTAGTCAGCCTCTCCCGGAAGCGCTTCCGGGTCGGGGCCAATGAGTCTTTTCGGGAGAGGGTGACTACTGTAAACTACTAAAAAGACCCCCTGGCCGACCCGGAAGCGTTTCCGGGACGGGGGGGGGGGGACGGGACTACTGTAAACTACCAAAAAGACCCGACCCGGAAGCGCTTCCGGGTCGGAAGAGGGGCGGGGTTAGACGTTTACGGTAGTCAGCCTCTCCCGGAAGCGCTTCCGGGTCGGGGCCAATGAGTCTTTTTAGTAGTTTACAGTAGTCAAGCCTCTCCCGGAAGCGCTTCCGGGTCGGCCAGGGGGTCTTTTCGGTAGGTTACAGTGGTAACGTCAGGTTGAAGATGGAGAGAGAAGGTGAAGAGAGGGAGGAAGAGGAGGGAAGAGGGAGGAAGAGGAAGTGAGGAAGTGAAGGTGAACCTCAACACCTTAATGTTTTCTTTTCGTTTTTCGTCCGGTGAAACCGCTAAACGCTCCATCAGACGGGTCAAACCGGAAGGGGGTTTTTTCGTAGTAACGCGTTGTGTCGACAGGTGTTCTTCTAAAATACAAGAGTATATTTAGCTATATCGATATAAGATGTTGCATAGCATTTATTCTTTATAATATTACGTCTGATCTGTCAAACTGTGCTGGATGTTTTGTAATACCGCAAAACAAATGTTCTTTGTATTTATTACACGTATTTTTTCTATGGTGAAAATTTAAGTACATCGTCTATTTTATATATTAGTACTGATTATAATAAATGTTGTATATATTGTACATAAACTGGTGTGCACGTGATCCTTAAGACCTCTTAAAGACTCCGGGTAGCGTAGCGGTCTGTTCCGTCGCCTACCAACACATGGGTCGGCGGTTCGAATCCCCGTGTTGCCTCCGGCTTGGTCGGGCGTCCCTACAGACACAACTGGCCGTGTCTGCGGGTGGGAATTCGGATGTGGGTATGTGTCCTGGTCGCTGCACTAGCGCCTCCTCTGGTCGGTCGGGGCACCTGTTCGGGGGAGAGTAGCGTGATCCTCCCACGCGCTATGTCCCCCAGGTGAAACTCCTCACTGTCAGGTGAAAAGAAGCGGCTGGTGACTCCACATGTATGGGAGGAGGCATGTGGTAGTCTGCAGCCCTCCCCGGATCAGCAGAGGGGGTGGAGCAGAGACCGGGACGGCTCAGAAGAGTGGAGTAATTGGCCGGGTACAACTGGGGAGAAAAAGGCATCCAAAAACAAGGCGAAGACCTGAGGTTTTGTTTCTGACTTGAAGGTGAATTTGCTTTGTTAGGAAACTAAAAGCCAGATCAGGATCTCCACCTCAACCGCCACATTATTCGACTAGTTTACTTAAAAAATCACTTCAGGTCAAAACTAGAATCTAGGAGCTGCAGTAGGGAGTAACACGTCACAAAGAAAAGCAGAATCACTTGATTTACTGCATTCCGTGGAGGCCCGTCTGTTATTTTGTTCATTGATCCAAAACTACTGATCCGGATCTGCAGCGGTCTGTTGGACCTGTGGTAAAAATGGGAAGTGGGTGGAAACCGTTTTGTCCACAGCGACACCGACCGACGGAAAACCACGTCGCTCATCTGAAACTGCAGGACAACTGACTTCAAATCTGTTCACGTCAGTGTGGAAAACGTACCGCAGCGAATTAGGGGGGCAGCCGGGAAGCGAACCTGGGTCGCCCTGCGCGAACCAGTCGACTAAAGGGTCCGACCCGTTAGCCAACCGGCTGGTGAGTCTAGTCATCCGTGGTCGTTACACTACCCCTCTCCTTCGGGAAGGGCGCCCCAACTCCCTCACACCGCTGGGCTTCCGATGGCCTCACCATCCCATTTCTGACACCAGTGTAGCAAATTGGGGGGGGGGGGTAGCCGGGACGCGAACTCGGGTTGCCCGCACCACAGGCGACTGCACTAACTAGTCAACTAAAGGGTCTGACCCGTTAGCCAACCGGCTAGCGAGTCTAGTCACCGGTGGTCGTCACACCACCCCCCTCCTTCGGGAAGCACGCCCGCGCTTCAGCATACCAACTCCCTCGCACCTCTGGGCGCACGTGCTTCCGATGGCCTCGCCATCCCATTTCTGACACCAATTTGGGGGGCAGCCGGGAGGCGAACCCGGGTCGCCCGACTGCGCTAACCAGTCAACTAAAGGGTCCGACCCGTTAGCCACCCGGCTAGCGAGTCTAGTCGTCCGTGATCGTTACAGTACCAAAGCTGCAGAAACGTACAGGAACACAAATAAAACACAAAACCAGATCAGTTATATTCACCGTTAAGGGTGCAACTAAACATCTTTATTCATTTTTAACATTTTGACATAAAATATAGGCCTCTGAGCAGCTTTATGAGAATATATACAAAGCAAAGTGAAATTAAAGACTTCTCTAAAACAGTCATGTAGTAATAGTACACTCAAGGTCTCCATGTAGCCAAGATTTACAGCATCCATCAGCACTGAAACATATGACGCGTCCTGCAGACCAACACGAAACCTGACTGAAAAAGAACCTACACCCTCAGCAAGACTCCTCCAGCTGACAGGGAGAAAGGGAAAGAGAGGGCCCGAGAAGAAAGTACAATAAAACGGGGACAAAACCTTTATACGGTTACCGAAACTCACATTCTGCAGCACAACGCTTGGAAACGGCATGAGCAAATGAAGTGACGCTGCCTGTAAACGAGGGAAAATAAGACGTGGCCGTCATCTCAGCTATCTATTGGTGGTTCCACCGGACACGACCTGGTGATGAATCAAATCTGCCACAACGCACAGCGAACTCCGGTTAACACAATGTGACTGGTATGAGTGAATATGTCGGGACGAGAAAACAAACACATTCAACCAGCAGATTCAGTTCATGTCAGGAGGCACGAGGTTCAAACATGCTGGACAGGTGATTGTATCATGTTTGATTAGGTTTAGTTGGGGGGGGGGGTATTGGGCCAGATACCCTACTTGCCAAAAGGAATGCGAGGCGGTGCAGTGGTCTCTCGCTTCCTGGTGTGGCGATCGCCGCGGGTCCATCAGGACCTTAGCATATGGCCGTTCCTATGCAAATGTGTCTGCAGCAGCACCTTCTTGTGGTACCTCCTGTTTTCACGAAGTGTGCTGCGGGGGCGACCGGGTTCCCGGCGGTATAACCGGGTGGGTCGACTGGACTCGTTAGTCTTGGTTGGCAGCCAATCTAGGAGAAGGACAAGTCTGATTTCAAACCCGGGTAGATGAAGCTCGTTAGCCAGTCAGGCAGCTCATCTAGGACAACAAGTCTGATTTAAACCTCTGCTGCCTCGCGGGTATACTATAGTCTACGGGAAAGGCTGCGGGAAGAAACCCTGAGGAAAAATCTGCATCCGTCTCCATTGCCAGTCGTCTCGCTTAGTCTTGCCACTGGTAGTAGGTGGTCTCGGACGAGAGAGTGGGGTTGATGATGCGCAACTCTTGCTCACTTTAATCATCGTGCAAGTCATCAGTCATCCATCACAGGATGACCAGATGGTCCTCCTCGCTGCGACGGATGAATAACGGTGAGGTGCACATGTTTAGATTGGATGGGAATTCTGCCTCTAATTCTGTTCCTCAGCCGTGTTTGGAAGTACCGTATTTGGAAGTACCATGTTTGGAAGTACTGTGCCTCAAGCTGCATGTGACCGACTACACAGGACACACAGGGACATAAGTAACCCGCTTTTATTCTTTTGGATTTTTCTCCCCAATTGTACTTGGCCAATTACCCCACTCTTCTGAGCCGTCCCGGTTGCTGCTCTACCCCCTCTGCTGAGCCGGGGAGGGCTGCAGACTACCACATGCCTCCTCCCATACATGTGGAGTCGCCAGCCGCTTCTTTTCACCTGACAGTGAGGAGTTTCGCCAGGGGGACGTAGCATGTGGGAGGATCACGCTATTCCCCCCAGTTCCCCCCCTGAACAAGCGCCCCAACCGACCAGAGGAGACGCTAGTGCAGCGACCAGCACACATACAGACATCCGGCTTCCCACCCGCAGACACAGCCAACTGTGTCTGTAGGGACGCCCAACCAAGCCGGAGGTAACACGGGGATTTGAACTGGCAATCCCCGTGTTGGTAGGCAACGGAATAGACCGCCGCGCTACCCAGACGCCCTGCCATTGAGTTTTAACTGTGAAAAAAAAAAAAATCACAATGAGATCAAACTCTTCAACTTCATGAGTCCTAAAACCAGGAGACGGCTCCTGGGCACATTCACATAAATACCGACACCCAAGAAGCCCTGAGAGCTAAACACAAAATATTAGAGCCAAAAAGTTGTATTAATCCTGACATGAACACACACACACACACACACACACACACACACACACACACACACAGACACACAGTCGTTTCACTATCCTTATGAGGACCCCTCATTGACTACATTCATTTCCTAGCCCTTAACACTAACCTTACCCACGCAAACCACATGCCTAACCCTTACCCTAACCTTAACCTAACCCTAATTCTAACCCTAAACCTTACCCTAACCCTAATTCTAACCCTAAACCTTACCCTAACCCCAATTCTAACCCTAAACCTTACCCTAACCCTAACCCAACCCTAAACCTTACCCTAACCTTAACCTAACCCTAATTCTAACCCTAAACCTTACCCTAACCTTAACCTAACCCTAAGTCTAACCGTACCCCTAAAACAAATTCCTAACCCTAAAATAAACCCTTTTCCTTGTGCAGACCTCTGAAATGTCCGCAGAAGGTACGTGCTGTCAGGTTTTGCTACCTTGTGTCCACACAAGGATAGCAAAACATGTACACACACACACACACACTTCCTCAACCGCTGAGTGTGTCTGAAGCAGAAGGTATGATCATACCTATCTCGAGGTTTGTGGATACCTGTGTGTTTGTGTGTGTGTGTCCACATCCGTCCTAGTGCCGCCCCGTCTGTATCGTGACTCACTCCACTGAGTTTAGAGGACAAACCACTTGGAACGACAAAAACAAGATTCTCTGGAACATCTACATCACAGCTGAGTATAAAAACACACAACAGTCTGACAGTAACACAAGTGTTACTGTATAAAAGAAACACACAACAGTCTGACAGTAAATAAAAGAAACACACAACAGTGTGACAGTAACACAAGTGTTAGACTCACGTGTGATGGAAATCACAGTGAAGTCAGAACAGGCCTAAATATAGTTTAAATCCCACGTAAAGCGTTTCCAGCAGGACACACGGGGGGAGCTGCAGCAGTTTAACCTACATCGCTCTGCACAGGTCTGGGAGGGGCGCTAATCCCAGACACACACACCACGTCCCGGCGCACAAGGTCAACGCCGGGACGGACGCCTCAACTTAATCTGTAATCCACCACCTCCACTGCCTCCACCCAACTCCTTTCAGATATACTCCATCCACGTTGGGACCAGCGTCCTTCTGAATCCAATGTTAAAACGCCTCCATGACGGAGTGCCGAGACCAGCAGGGCCCGAACCCGCACGAAACGAAAGCAGACGAGCCGATGTCGTAACATTACCACCAAGTTACACATTTGGTTTAGAAATATTACAAACAAATTCCTTTTAGCTTACACACGCATCAGATTAAACCGGCCGGAGCCAGAGCCCGAGGCCGTGGTCTCTCAGTCAAGCAGAGTGCACATGGGACCACTCTGACTCACAAATCTGCTAAAAATAAACCATCTTCTAGAAAACGGCGTCAGCAATACAGCAACTCAGACTCCTCCCACCACGTCCGATGGTTAGAGAAGTACAAGATAAAAAAGGTACATCAGACTCCTCCCACCACGTCCGATGGTTAGAGAAGTACAAGATAAAAAAGGTACCTCAGACTCCTCCCACCACGTCCGATGGTTAGAGAAGTGCAAGATAAAAAAAGGTACCTCAGACTCCTCCCACCACGTCCGACGGTTAGAGAAGTACAAGATAAAAAAGGTACCTCAGACTCCTCCCACCACGTCCGACGGTTAGAGAAGTACAAGATAAAAAAGGTACCTCAGACTCCTCCCACCACGTCCGACGGTTAGAGAAGTACAAGATAAAAAAGGTACCTCAGACTCCTCCCACCACGTCCGACGGTTAGAGAAGTACAAGATAAAAAAGGTACCTCAGACTCCTCCCACCACGTCCGACGGTTAGAGAAGTCAAGTACAAGATGAAAAAGGCCAATGTTTGAGTCACAAGTTTTTGCAGTGGGGGGGGGGTCCATCATCCTCAAAAAACCCTCTGAACATTTCCTGTTTCCTGTCATCAGGTAGCCAATAGAAGAAAGTTACCATTCCCCAAAGCCATCAAAAAAAGAAAAAAAGAAAAAGAATAAGAAGTCTAAAGGAGGAGGGGCTGTGGTCCAGCTGCGCTTGCAGAAAACGCGAGGCGAAGGCGAAGGCGCCTACGTGCGTCTAGAATTCGTCATCAGAGCTGAGGAGGAGCGTTTTTTCTGTGTCGCTGCGGGGACCGGTGGCGCTGTGCGTGCGGGGGATGGGCTGCGGCGCCCCCTGCTCCAGCGTGGACTGCTGGGTGTATTGCTGGTAGGCTGGCGAGAAGTTGTGGATGGCGTCCTGGACCATGTCCCCGGGACTCATGGTCTCCTTCAGGCTGCTGGAGATGCTCTTCATGGGGGCACAGCGGCCTGCGGGGGGTGGGGCGGGGTGGGGTAGGGGGAAAGGGGGTCGAGCGAGTAGGCATTGCATTGTGGGAGTTAGGAGAGGTTGTTCAGGGTTGGGGAATGGAAAGATATGAAAAACTAGTTACGACTGTTAAACCAAAGTCAACAACAAACAACAACACACACTGAGAGCTGGTGTTCACGCAACGAAAACCAAGCTCACCCAAACACACCTGATACAACACGTCACTCAGAAGACGAAAAGATAAAAAGGTAGAACAGAAAGGAGGTGGAAGAGAAGAGTGACTCTTAACCTACCAAACTCTCCATACGTAGGAATGGATCCTTTATAACGCAGCAGAGAGAGAGAGAGAGAGAGAGAGAGGGGTGTAGGAACGGGAAACGGGAAGAGTGTCGCATGTTGAGAAAAAGGAAATACAACACATCGAACTTTAAGCAGGGTTGTAAAAAGGTCGGGTAGCGTAACGGTCTATTCTGTTGCCCACCAACACGGGGATCGCCAGTCCGTGTTACCTCCGGCTTGGTCGGGCGTCCCTACAGACACAATTGACCGTGTCTGCGGGTGGGAAGCCGGATGTGGGTATATGTGCTGGTCGCTACACTAGCTGTTCGGGGGGGGGGGGGGCAGTGTGATCCTCCCACGCGCTACGTCCCCCTGGTGAAACTCCTCACTGTCAGGTGAAAAGTGGCTGGCGACTCCACATGTATGGGAGGAGGCATGTGGTAGTCTGCAGCCCTCCCCGGATCAGCAGAGGGGGTGGAGCAGAGACCGGGACGGCTCAGAAGAGTGGGGTAATTGGCCGGATACAATTGGGGAGAAAAGGGGGGGAGTAAATGAATAGACAGAATGGATGGAGGGAGAAGTGCTCCATGATGAGAGGAGAGGTCAAATGTAGAGAGGGGTTGAAAGGGAGGGCAGGCAGGAAGGAAGGAAGGAAGGAAGGAAGGAAGGAAGGAAGGAAGGAAGGAAGGAAGGAAGGAAGGAAGGAAGGAAGGAAGGAAGATATTCAGTGGAAATACAGAATGAAGATTGGTGACATTGTAGCAAATTGACAGGAGAATCAGCATCTTAAAAGACATGAATAATAAAATAATAACAATAATAACAATAATGATACTATTTCATGACAGTTCAATTTAAGAAACATTTAACTAAAAAAAAACCTCACTGCTTCTGTTATAAAACCCCTCTAAAACATCAGATTAAAGGTTGGATTAATAAAATAATTATCTCCCGTCCCTGTCCACCATTTTGCTGTGGTCATAATCAGCTCACATACGAGCTCAGGGAGCCTGCCTGCAGAGAAAATGGAAAAGCTTTCACTTTAATTAGTTCATGTTGTTTTTCTAACCGTCTGTCATTTTACTTCCCCATGAGTCAAAGTATCACACCGTTTCATTTTACAGAGCAGACACCACAGGAACAGGGAACGTGGACTCTGTCTGGTGACCCAAACAGCACCGAGAATCATAACTAAAGGAATCTGATTTTTTTTAAAAAGGACTGAGCAATATTTCATATTTTTGTAATATTTTCTACTTTCCATTTTACTGTTGCTAGACAACACTGGTAAGGTCATGTGACTGCAATTCCCCTCCGTCCGTTAACCATGGACGGCGTCTCCATTACCTTGGGAATCGAGCCTCTTGTCCATATAGACTTTGTATGTGAAGGCATGCCGCAGGGCCACAGCTGCAAAAAACATCTCGATGCAAATGATGAAGTTCTGGTAGCCGGCCGCGACCGTGCCCTCACCCACAGACACCTCCACCGAATTGATCTGAGGGATCGCCCCGCACTTCTCCAGGATGGCCAGCAACATGCCTGACCAAAAAGAATTCAAATTAAAGAGGCAGAGTTCAGAAAAAAAAAGGAGCAAAATTATACAATAAGTATGTCAAAGTATTCTTGTACTAAATCATACTAGTAATACTTGTAATAAATCATACTAAATCATGGACAAACTGAATTATGAATTATGACTGAGTCAAAGCCTGCTGGGACAAGTACCAGTATCCACCCCATGACCCTGCTGGGTGTAGATAATGGGGTAGTGGGTGTAGATAATGGATGGATGGGTAGCGTGTGTGTGTGTGTGTGTGTGTGTGTGTGTGTGTGTGTGTGTGTGTGTGTGTGTGTGTGTGTGTGTGTGTCTTCACCCTGCCAGAAGGAGAGGAAGATGACGGACTTGACCATGAAGAACTTGAGCATGGGGTTGTAAGGGCTCAGCAGCTCCCTGGTGGCGAAGTAGAAGAGGAAGAGCGCGTACAGAGAGAGACTCACAGAGATGTTGTAAATGATGGTCACGTACAGGTAGCCGCTGGCAACACTGTAGAGAGAGAGAGATGCAGTACATTACAACACCACAGAATAACATTGTAATGTAGCAAAATTTTATCTCAGAGAAACAGGCAGACAACTGAGAATAGAAACTATAGTTAAGTTTGGAGGAAAGGTTTTGCAATACAAAACACACCAGACCTAGTTTTACTATTACATTACATGGCCACAAACAGACAGACAGACAGACAGACAGACAGATGAAGAAACACTCTGGACATTAACAACCCCCCTCATCCAGACCAACAGCAGTTCATCATGTCTATAGACATCATGGAACAGCATCTCTCTCTCTCTCTTTTTTTTTTTTATTTTCCCCCCTTTTCTCCCCAATTGTACTTGGCCGATTACACCACTTGTCCGAGCCGTCCCGGTCGCTGCTCCGACCCCTCTGCCAATCCGGGGAGGGCTGCAGACTACCACATGTCTCCTCCCATACATGTGGAGTCGCCAGCCGCTTCTTTTCACCTGACAGTGAGGAATTTCACCAGGGGGACGTAGCACGTGGGAGGATCATGCTATTCCCCCCACTTCCCCCTCCCCCCTGAACAGGTGCCCCGACCGCTAGTGCAGCGACCAGGACACATATCCACATCCAGCTTCCCACCCGCAGACACGGCCAATTGTGTCTGTAGGGACACCCAACCAAGCCGGAGGTAACACGGGGATTCGATCCAGCGATCCCTGTGTTGGTAGGTGACGGACTAGACCGCCACACTACCCGGACGCCCTCAGAACAGCCTTTCTAAAGCCTAATTTGCCTGTTAGACAAAGTGTGACATGAGAGCGTGAAGGAAAGAAAAGCGGCGAGCGCCTACTTGAAGTCGCCGTCTCTGTATTTGCCGTAGGCCTGCAGGATGACCGTGATGATGGCCATGAGCGGTTTGACCACGCAGAACTGCAGTGTGGCCTGCTTGCAGAACCTCAGGAAGCCGATGGAGTAGGCTTTACCCCACAGACAGCAGGTACCGTACACACAGCTGGACCTGGACGAGGCGACACAGAACAGCAGGGTTACACATGCTGATTACCAGAGCCATGAAGAAATTCATGCACACACCCATCGCACAAACCAGACCGCCTGCTGCTCAGCCGTGAGCAACTCACAAAGCAGAAGTTACAATTTCTAAACACTAAATCAATCTAACAGTATTTGCATTTACATATGTCTAAACAGAGACGGAGGAGGAAAGAGGAGAAAGCCGGGACTCACTTGATGGGTTTCCCTCTGATCTCGGCCATGATGGCACTCTCTCCTCCCAGGTACTCGTAACACAGACTCAGGAAGTTGTAAATCACAAACGCTGAGGAGAAACAGAGGCAGACAACGGCCATTTTACAGCACAAACAGCAGAGGATTGTTTTGTTGGTTGTGTGTGAGCCTACACAGACAGACAGACAGACAGACAGACAGACACACACACACACACACACACACACACACACACACACACACACACACACACACACACACACAATGTACCAAGACTGCCACAGACTCAATCCAGTTAATAGCGGTGTCCTGAGATAGCGGTGTGTTGAATTAACCTTACAGAAGGTGACCAAAACGTATAATTCATTAATATTAACCTCAAGGGAACAATACCTGAAGGGGCGTGTAATCAATACTGCTATAGGACAGAAATATTCTTTATAACATAAAAATAATAATAACTACCGTTTGCATTTTTCCAAAGTTATTAAAAGCTTTGCAAACAATGAAAGCAAGTAAGAACTGGTGAGTTGCTGAGCTAAAAAAAATAAATAAATCTTCAGTCTCGATGACATCATCATTAATGTTTACACAATACTTGATCACTTATATTCCACAATCTTTTTATTAGCAGACGGAGTTATCAGGGTTGGGCAGATGTGTTCCACATTGTTGTAAAGTATACATTAAAAGAACAGAAAGAAAAAGAAGCGATAACAGGGCCTCCGGGTGGCGTGGCAGTCTATTCCGTTGCCTACCAACACAGGGATCGCCGAACCGAATCCCTGTGTTACCTCCGACTTGGTCAGGCGTCCCTACAGACACAATTGGCTGTGTCTGTGGGTGGGAAGCCGGATGCGAGTATGTGTCTTGGTCGCTGCACTAGCGCCTCCTCTGGTCAGTCGGGGCGCCTGTTCGGGGGGAAGGGGGAACTGAGGGGAATAGTGTGATCCTCCCATGCGCTACGTCCCCCTGGTGAAACTCCTCACTGTCAGGTGAAAAGAAGCGGCTGATGACTCCACATGTATGGCTGGAGGCATGTGGTAGTCTGTAGCCCTCCCCGGATCAGCAGAGGGGGTGGAGCAGAGACTGGGACGGCTCGCAAGAGTGGGGTAATTGGCCGGATACAAGTGGGGAGAAAAAGGAGGGGGGAAAAATCCACAAAAAAAAAGGAAGGAAGCAATAACAATGACAGTGATAATGAAGATAAAATAAAATAAAACAGTCCCCCTCCCACCAACCATCCCCCCACCCCTTTGATTGTCCAGAGTAGTTTTAAGGGCCCAGACACACCAAACCGACTAGCAGTGACGAAGGCCGACAGTTGCGTCGCCTCACGTCGCATGCCGTCTGGGCCAAAAAGTAGCCTTGAACACACCGCAAAGACTACAGCCAACGGCCAACTAGCTAGCATGTACGCTCTGCACTGATTCGCCAAGCTGAACAGCCAATCAGAGTGATCTCTCTCACTGACAGCCTCCGCCGATTCAACACGCTGAGTCGGCCGAAAAGCTGCCGACAGGGGTCCGACTAGTGCCGACGGTCCAGGACGCACCGTGAAAACTAGGGTCACTGACGCTCACCGACGGCCCGACATTGGCCAACGGCGGCCTGGTGTGTCAGGGCCCTCAGGCACAATATTTAGCAATAAATAAATAACAAGTAAAGCTGCAGCTGCTTCCATGGAGTCAGTTGTTATTTCTGTGTCAAGGGCGGAGGTAAAATGCATGTCATGTTATGTCGTTTGGTTGTTATTGATGTTAAAAAGGGTTCCCAAGTTTCATAGAATTTCTTCTCAGAACCACTGACTGAGAAGCACATCTCTAGGTTGAGGCAGGACATTACATCTCAAAGCCACTGACGAAGTGTGGGCGGGGCATCATCCTCCCACCTGAGCAAAACTCCCCGTCTGGCCAGGAGTGAAGCAAAGGTAACCACGCGGCACTCTGCGACTGTCAAATGAGGAGCCACTCCATCAGTAATGCCAAACGGAGCGATGAGAGGGTCTGGGTATCAGAGGGTCTGGGTATCAAAAGTTCAGGGTATCAGAGGGTCTGGGTAACAGAGGGTCTGGGTATCAGAGGGTCTGGGTCTCGGTTCCGCTTTAAGATGTTGGATAGAGTGTGAAATCCTTGATTACTTTTGAACCAGGAAGTGAAAAACAAGATGAAATGTAGAAAGAAAGCTCACATGAACAGAACCAGCTGACTGAGTGATGAGTGACTGCTGTTGCCTCACACAGCCAGCCACACACACACAGACAGTGTGTTTAGAGAGGCTGTACCAATATCAGTTTATACAGAACAGATGAATACACAATAACATAAGGGACAGGTCATGAGATGGATTAAAACATTTCCAGCAGGATTATGAAAAACAGTCACATGACTCATCCGGCCAGTCACCACCAGTGTGATGAGGTATGAGTGACTCGCCATTCTAAAACGGCAGTTAAAACACCGGTTTGTTCGTAGAAGTGCATAAATGACCAGGATCCTCAGAAGAGAACACACGTCTGTCCTCCCTCATTTCTCACCTTTCACTGGGATGAATGCACAGGGGGCAAGCTGGAGTTTGTGTCTGTGGTTGGTTTTACGATGCCTGGATCAGTGACACCACATCTGTCCATCTGCTGAATGAAGCCGTTAACTTTACAACAACCAACACAAACACAAACTCTGAGTCTTGGGGGAAAAACACCCGGGTTGTCTCCGTCTTGACAAACTCCCGACCCGCTGACAGGAATATGAGCTGCATTTGGTCAAACTGCTGCCATTAAAGTTGCAGTAGGCAACATGAACATGCCAATGCAGATCCTCCAACCCCTCTCTCTGCTGCCTTGTATCACTCCGCTAAACCCCTCCCACCAAATGACCTCCGCATCGCTCTTCAGCTCCTCACACTCATGTACAACCAGGAAATGTCAAAGCGAGACTTGTGAAACGTGTATTGTAAATGATAATCTATCATCCGTCCATTATCCAAACCGCTTATCCTAATTAGGGTTGCAGGATGCTAGAGCCTATCCCAGCAGTCATTGGGTGGCAGGCATGGAGACACCCTGGACAGGCCGCCAGCCCATCACAGGGCCCCCCCCCCCCACCCACACACACACCCCTAGGGACAATTTAGTACGGCCGACTCACCTGACCTACATGTCTTTGGACCGGAGGAAACCCACGCAGACACGGGGATAACACGGGGAGAACATGCAAACTCCACACAGAGGACGACCCGGGACGAGCCCCAAGGTTGGACTACCCTGGGGATCGAACCCAGGACCTTCTTGCTGTGAGGCGATCGCGCCAACCACTGCGCCACCGTACCGCCTAATAAATGATCATTCATGAGGATCCTTTCTTTTTTTTTCTCAGGCCCTCGCAGCGCCATAACCCGCTCTCCTTATTTTAAACCAATCGGGAAATAACATATCTCACGACACGTTGAACTCTATAGAATCAAAGAGGATCAGAATTAAAAATTAAAACACAGGCAGGCAGGACAGACAATAGTGAGGGAACCTGTAGGCTTTGGCATGGCTTCCAGCCTACAGACCCCCCCCCCACCACCAAACCAAAGAACTCAAACAAGAAATACACATATACCACACACACCACACTATTTAACCAGAATCCAACATCACCCTCCCTCCTCATTTTTTTTAGCGAATCTCTTCGTTACACTCGTAGTTTTCACGTGACGCAGCCTTTTGAGTTGGTCTTGTTGATTTTTAGGGTCAGGATTACAACCGCAAGCGGCCGGTGGGGCAGGGCAGACGTGAGCCGATCGCGTACACGTGCATCTGCATTTGTAGAACAGCCACTAGGAATGCCCTCCGTCTGAAATTACCCGTGATTGGCTAAAATCTTTTGTCCCGCACTAGATTTCCTAAAGCCTGAATAGAGCCAAGAGGAGGTGCAGAAGTCTGGTTTTCTCTCACACAACTTGAATTACAATATGCTGAAAGGTAGTTATGGAATTTTTACCCAATGACGCCATAAAAAAACTTGCCTACCCCAGCTTTAATGACACACGCCTCTGTATGATTTAGGGAGATGTGGCCAACAGCTGCTAGCAGACAGGGAGAGCGGCAAATGTCACTCTGCTGTGTGTGTGTGTGTGTGTGTGTGTGTGTGTGTGTGGTTGGCGGTTGAAGTGACAGGTGCATCAGTTCAGCACATGAGGGAGAGACTGCAGTTGCTGACCAATGTAATAATGGACCTAATCCTGGGAAGAACACATGCACGCACACACACACACACCTCTTTCTCTGACCTTTACCTGTGACAGAGAGCCACCTGACTGTCTCTAACTTCAGCCAAAGATGTCATCTCTCTATGCTGATGATGTCATGTGTTTTTGCCGAGTCAGGACCAGGGGTGTCACGACTTCAATGCTATTGATGGAAATGAGCTTTCCATTTCAACCTTCGACATTAAAAGCAGGATCAGCAGTTCTCCAGATATGTTTTTTCTCTCCATCCTGGCCTACTTGCACACGTCCGAACAAAAAAAAAACACTTCAAAGACGACACAGTGTAGCTTAGCAGTAGTCCGCAGCTGCACTTCCGGGCTCGGAGAAACAACAGAACTGTAAAATCCTCCTGCTTCCCTAAAGTCACCGGTGTGGTGACATTTTACCTTCCCCATGTTATGACACAACAAACGCGTCGTTGACGGAAAACTACAGTTTGTAGGCTACGTTAGACACGGGTACCATACGCCACCTCTGGCAGCATGACAGTGCGGCAGGACATCTTGGCGGGCATCAGAAACACATGGGTTTGACTGGAAAAAGGACACCACTGACACAGGAAACTCGTCTGTCCTCATTCAGACATTTATGGATATTGCTGCAGCCACAAAATTCAAGTCGCACTAAAGAAATGTACCCTATCTTTTGGAAAGAAGAATTTGAGGCGTCCAGGTGGTGTGGTGGTATATTCCGTTGTCTACCAACACAGGGATCACCAGTTTGAATCCCCGTGTTACCTTGGTCGGGCGTCCCTACAGACACAATGGCTGTGTCTGCGGATGGGAGATGTGGGTGGGGATGTGTCCTGGTTGCTGCACTAGCACCTTCTCTGGTCGGTTGGGGCGCCTGTTAAGGGAGGGGGAACTGGGGGAATAGTGTGATCCTCCCACGCGCTACGTCCCCCTGGTGAAACTCCTCACTGTCAGGTGAAAAGAAGTGGCTGGTGACTCCACATGTATGGGAGGAGACATGTGGTAGTCTGCAGCCCTTCCCGGGTCAGCAGAGGGGGTGGAGCAGCGACCGGGATGGCTCGGAAGAGTGGGGTAATTGGCCGGGGACAATTGGGGAGAAAAAAAAGGGGGGGAATCCCCCCCCCCACAAAAAAAAGAAGAATTTGAAAATGCAAGTGACAGTTGTCAGGGCATAAAACCAGTGATCTGTTGGTCTTTACAAATAAGACTCAATAGTCTAACATGGCATCGCTGTCAGTGCGGAAAATAAAACATATAAATCAAAAATCAAATCGTGACCTTGAAATCAAAAATCAGATCGAATCGTGCATTTGGAAAAATCACGACACTCCTGGTCAGACTAGGGCAAAAAATGATGAGAAACTAAATCCACATACACACATAGCTCTCTGACACTGTCACTCAGTGTGTGTGTGTGTGTGTCCACGGGATCACACAAGTGACAGGGTAGGTGTGTGTGTTTGTGCTAGCTCCCATGTGTTCCAGCAGATCCCAGATGAACCGCTGACAGCAACCTGTGATGTCAGCTCTCAGCAGTATTTCTTCTCTCTTGTTTGTGTTTGTCTAACTCTCTTTCTGTCTCAGTCTGTCTCTTAGTCTGTCTCAGTCTGTCTCTCAGTCTGTCTTTGAGCCTGACTGTCTCTCTCATCATAACTCACCAGCCTTCACACACCTCGGCCATCACAGTTCACGGCCTAAACCTAATGTCTGGTCGCAGCAAGAGAACCAACCTCTGTATTAGTCTGTGTGTGTGTGTCTGACCTGAGTGTTTACCACTGAGCCCTTATACACTCCCTCTGAGACCGCGTTACAGTGGTAACGGTCTCTATGGCGATACAGTCGGCCCACGCTTGGCTCAACAAGTCTGGTTTAAGAGAAACTCATTATCTGCTCCAGTGCATCTGGTTAATGGGGGGGAGGGGTGGTTGCTATGCAACAGGTTTAGCTTGCTCAGAAATCTAAACAGGGATGGGAGCGACAGGGCAAAGAGGAGGAAGAAGAAGAGGGGGACTTGGGGGGGGTGAGGAGTGGACGAGGGGCAAGAGGAGAATCTTCAGGAGAAGGGAGGAGTAGCAGAAATACTTACGCTCAATGGAAGTGAAGGATTAAACCTAAGATTCTAGAGGAGGAGAGGTTAAACAGGAGTGCGTGATGAGTCCAACTGATTACACCTCCAAACACCCTCAAACAAAAGCTTTCTGTGGATATCAGCGGTGGAGGTCGGTATCCTCGTGTGTGTGTGTGTGTGTGTGTGTGTGTGTGTTTTGAGTCAGCAGGAGGAGCGCCATCTGTCAGACAACAACATCTATGACGATGAGAGCATCTGAAAGCAGAACCCACATATACGGACCCCAAGGGTCTCCGATGTGGACAGCGTCACAACCGACGGCGTTGGCCAGCCAACGCAGGTAGTGACATTGGTTTCACTACAACAGAGCCTGCTTTCTACCTCTGAACACTGCAGAGGCTGGCACACAGGAGGGGGAGCCGTCCTTCAGACTGAACAGCTACTGCTAATTCAGGAACATGACGGTGAAGGAAAACTTCTCCGGACGGCCTTCCAGCTGCTTGAGTCACTTCACCGCAGGGACGATGTGGGCGGCACGGCGCCCCCACATCATCGCCGGTTAAAATGTGTCATAACTGGGGGCGCCCCGGTGGCTCACCTGGTAGAGCACGTACCGCGTAAGGCTAGGTCCTTACCGCAGCGGCCCGGGTTTGAATCCGGCCCGGGCCCTTCGCTGCATGTCATCGCCCCCTCTCTCCCCCCTGCCTTCCCTGTCTCGCTCTCTCTCCACTATCACCATCCAATAAAGGCGGAAAATGCCAGAACAATAATCAAAAGTGTCATGATTTGCCTTGTTGTGGGGTGTGGTGAACATCATAATCAAAGACATTTTATCCTAAAACACAAGATAACCCTCCAACACACTCAACATGACTGTTCCCAAACACCTCAAACACACACACACATTCAGCCACAAGACCCCAGTGTGTGTGTGCGTGTGTGTGTGTGTGTGTGGTCAAGAAAACAAATGCCAAAACCAGAGAGCATGTTCAACACACTCCTAAGCGTGGAAAATGAAGACGACGGCTGATGTGACAGTGTGAGAGGGCAGAATGAGCTGCAGTATGGAGAGGAGACGGGAAGAACACAGGAAACACGAAGGAATCCCGGAAGAGAGGCACAAAAAGAAACTTTTTTTTTCTCCCCAATTATATCTGGCTAATTACCCCACTCTTTCTTTTCTTTTTTTTGGGGGGGAGGATTCCCCCCCCCCTTTTCTCCCCAATTGTATCCAGCCAATTACCCCACTCTTCCGAGTCGTCCCGGTCGCTGCTCCGCCCCCTCTGCCAATCCGGGGAGGGCTGCAGACTACCACATGTCTCCTCCGATTATTGTGGAGTCGTCAGCCGCTTCTTTTCACCGGACAGTGAGGATTTTCACCAGGGGGACGTAGCGCATGGGAGGATCACGCTATTCCCCCCAGTTCCCCCTTCCCCCCGGAACAGGCGCCCCGACCAATCAGAGGAGGTGCTAGTGCAGCGACCAAGACACATACCCACATTTGGCTCCCATTCGCAGGCACGGCCAATTGTGTCTGTAGGGACGCCTGACTAAGCCGGAGGTAACATGGGGATTCGATCCGGTGATCCCCGTGTTGGTAGGTAACGGAATAGACCGCCATGCTACCCCGACACCCAAAAAGAAATATGAAAAGAAGTTCAGAAGAGGAAAAACAATGAAAAAAGATGATAGAAGAGACTGTTTGCAAGTGAGTTTATGTGTGTGCATGTTCATGTGTCTGCATATTTGTGTGTGCAATAATGTGTGTTTGTGTTTATATGTGGGTTTGTGTGTGTGTGTCCATGATCATATGCGTGCATGTGTGTTTATACAGATATGTGCACGTGTGAGCATCCTTACCTTCGTAGCAGTCCCTGATGGTGTCGAAGTAGACGTAGTACTGGTCATTTGTGAAGAAGAGGAGGCTGAGCCAGGAGTCGAAGGCATAGATGGGGACGATGAAGAGGATGCGGACGATGTGACGCTGCTCGTTCGGGGAACTGTAGAACCGCAGGTGCATGTAGATCTGAGACAGAGGGAGAGACTGAATCAACACGTCTGTTTGGATCTGCACACGTCTAATTTTTACCCCCGGGCCCGTCTGAAAGTGTCAGAGGAACCCACAGCTCACACCAGCCATCACAGCCTGTATGAGCCTACTGTGGTTTCAACCTTACACCAGATCTACATCTGATCTCCTCTGGTCTCGATTTCTCTTCCTGGTTCAGCGAGATGAGAAGGAGAGAGAACGACAGAGAAACCAAGACATTATGAAGGGAACGAGACAGAGGGTACCGCAGAAAAAGAGAGAGAGGAAACCAGAAAGAGTAGTATGTAACTGACAGAGAAAAAGACAGCCGATGACTATGAGAGACAGATAGGGGGGCGTCCGGGTAGTGGAGTGGTCTATTCTGTTGCCTACCAACACGGCGATTGCTGGTTCAAATCCCCGTGTTAACCTCCGACTTGGTCAGGCATCCCTACAGACACAATTGGCTGTGTCTGCGGGTGGGAATTCGGATGTGGGTATGTGTCCTGGTCGCTGCACTAGCACCTCCTCTGGTCAGTCGGGGCGCCTGTTTGGGGGGGGGAGGAGGAACTGGGGGGAGTAGCGTGATCCTCCCATGTGCTACGTGCCCCTGGTGAAACTCCTCACTGTCAGGTGAAAAGAAGCAGCTGGCGACTCCACATGTATCGGAGGAAGACATGTGGTAGTATGCAGCCCTCCACGGATCAGCAGAGGGGGGTGGAGCAGCGACTGGGACGGCTCAGAAGAGTGGGGTAATTGGCTGGATACAATTGGGGAGAAAAATTGGGGGGCGGGGGGGATATGAGAGACAGACAGAAGACAGAAGTGTGCAGATGAGAGATACTATGGGGACATATTTACATTGCGAATCACAGGGTATCTTTCCATATTTAGACTGCAGCCGTACCTCAAACACAAATCCCTCTATCTTAACCAGCTTATACCTACGCTGATCTAGCTATGTAACACCGACACCACCTCAGAGGACTGGAGAGAGAGAGAGAGAGAGAGAGAGAGAGAGAGAGAGAGAGAGAGAGAGAGAGAGAGAGAGAGAGAGAGAGAGTGAGAGAGAGAGACAGAGAGAGCGAGAGACAGAGCGAGAGAGACAGAGAGAGAGCGAGAATCTTCTAACATCTCAACAGCCTCCCTCTTCGTGTCACTTAGCATCCTACTTTTTAATCAACATTCTGTTTTTTCATCCAGTCTGACAAACAGACCTTCATAGAAGCTTTTTATCCCGCATCCACCGGATTCTGTGTGCATGTGCATTTTTTCTGCAGCACCAGCTGACTAACACTGCCAAGCAACCGCTGCTCTCCTCTTTAACTAAGGAGGAGATTTTCCAGCATCACATCACCTGTTCCTTCTCCACCACACACACACACACACACACACACACACACACACACACAGCCAAATAAAACTGTATGTGTGTGTGTACTGTGTACAGAACCTCCACTCCACCACATCAAACCACCACCTCCCAGCACACCCATCTTCAGCCCTCATAAATAGACCCATAGGTTGATCTAGCTCTCAAACAGCCAGCGGGATGACAGGAGGGGGGGTGGGTGGTGTAAGATAGAAGAAAAAATGAAATGAAGAAAAAAACAGATCACATCCTGACAGGTAAGCCAAACTCAAAAAATCCACAAGTCCCAGTCAAAAAGACAAAGTGGTGGCAGGTGAGTCAGTGGAGGATGAACGTCATTACTGTAAAGCCTCCTGCAGACAGTGTGATGTGGGCCGTCTCAGACGAAAGACGACTACACGTGGCCATATCTCACGGTGTGATGTGGGCCGTCTCAGACGAAAGACGACCACACGTGGCCATATCTCTGGTCGTGGCTCCAAGACCGTGGTCCTACGTCACTGTGAGACAGACTCACAGACGGTTATCCCGGTCTGGTGACCGAAGATGACCCGGGACTAAAGTCTGACGGTGTCAGAAATGTAAGATGACCATCACACAGTGTGACCGCTGCTACGACCTACGTCTACTGACCAACCAATAGAAATGCAGCAGGAACTGACGACTGATCAACGCCATGCACAATCTTTGCTGGCGCTAAACACAAACACACTGTTAGCATCTGGGACCCAAATGTGATGGATTCAACAAACAAGCAGCGGCGACTACTGAAAGGACTGGATTCCTGCTTGGCGTCATGTTGCTCTACCAGCGGCGTAGACTGATTACGCAGGCACGCATGCTGATGACGACTTGTGTCGTAGCCTGTGATTCAGTAGTGTTATCGTCGTACAGTCTACATACATCAAACCTGATGTCGTAGCCAAGTTCATCAGATCCATATCACACAGTGTGGCTTGCGGTAAACTTACAAGACTGCTAAAACCACACAGTCTGCTGGAGGCCTTAGGCCATGACAGATTCTCTCTTTAGGGACATACTTTCAAAACAGGGCTGTGAGAAAGAAGAGCTAACGTCTTCATCCCATGACCTTTACCCTTTCAAAATCACACACCGAGCTCCAAGTCCAGTGTTAAGTTGGAGTCCGGCATGTCTTTATCCAGGATTGTAATGATATAACATTTTTCCATGCCTCTTTTCAAACCAGTTTTCCAAGTCGCAACAACGCGCCGCCCCGCGGGAGCCTGCTTACCTGGTGGCAGGTGAGGATGAGGGCGGTCCACACAAAGAAGCCAGAGATGGACTGCGAGGCGGGGGTCATGAGAAAGATGGGCTGGTCCGCGGTCAGCAGGGGAGCCTCGGGGAGCCAGGAAATGTTGGGGCCTGTTGGAACGGCGCTGAGTGGCGTACCGGGCGCCACGGCCAGCGGGACATCCTCTCCCAGGCTCTCTGACAGGGGGATGTCTCGCCTCCACAGACTCATCTGCAAGTCAGGAAACAGAATGTCATATGATGATGATGATGACGATACCTTTCATTATCCTTTCTCGTTAAAAAGCAGCATGTACTCAATGTAGAACTTTTCATTTTTTTATGCAGTGGAGACACATCTGCTCCACCATCTGTGAACTCCATCCAAAACCTTCCCAATAGTCCAGCTACTGTTTGGCAAGTTAAACCTGGTTGCAGAAATGCACATGGGTACTGGGGTCAGATGTTGAGACAATACCAGGCTAAGATGGAGGACTGGTATTAGGGCTGCAACTGACGATTATTTTCATTATCGATTAATCTATCCATCATTGCTTCGATTAACAGATGCCATAACAAGCCCCCAGAGGCCAAGTGGTGTCTGACCAGCGGTGAGAGAAAAAAAAAGACCCTCAAGTATTCATTTTATTATGACGTGAATCAGAGAAAGGTGGGCAAATCTTGTGAAGCTTTAACAAATGTTTGGCATTTTCACTGGTCTAAAACGATTAATTGGTTACCAACATTATAATCGATTAATGTTCTGTCAACAGACTAATCGATTAATCGACACATCATCCATCCATTCATCCATCCATTATCCAAGCCGCTTATCCCAATCGGGGTCATAGGATGCTGGAGCCTATCCCAGCAGTCATTGGACAGCAGGCGGAGAGACACCCTGGACAGGCCGCCAGGCAATCAAAGGGCCCACACATGGTCCTTCCCATGTGCTAATTCCACATAACAAGGAAACAAACACTTACGCAGGCGAGGACATCTGTCCTCAGACTGCCGTACACTATTTACACCCAGCCCTTTTCCAGGCTGATCAATCCACAGATTATTCAGCGCTACATGATATCGGACATCTGCCCACGAATAAAATCCGATACTAAAAGTCATGCGTAACATGCCAGAAATAAAAGCAAAATGGCTTGATTTACTGCATTTGTGGCACACGGAAGCCGGTATTTTTTTAATGGCTGAAAACAAAACAGGCGGCACAGTGGCGCACTGGTTAGTGTGGTCGCCTCACAGCAAGAAGGTCCTGGGTTCGAGCCTCGGGGTAGTCCGACCTTGGAGGTCGTCCCGGTTCATCCTCTGTGTGGAGTTTGCATGTCCTCCCCGTGTCTTAGTCCCCATGGACTAAGTCTGTATGGCTTAGTAAAGGTGACGGATCAGATCAGTACTCATGATCGGCCAGTATTTAAAGATTCATACTAGGAATCGGTATCGACAGTGAAAGAGTGATATTGGTGCATCTCTACTAGGTTGAGTTGTTGCGCTGTTGGTTTTAATTTTGGCAATTTTTTTGCACATTTTTGAGGATTTCTGGTCAAACTTCTAAGTTAACGTCAACTAGCAAGCACCCAGAAGCAGAATAGCAAAGTTTGATGACGGCTGATATGAAGGAAAACCCCTGGAGCCAACTGCAAACAGCACTGAGACCTCACTGTCGAATCACTTGATGAAGGAACACTCCTCATTTTGCCTCATTCATAATTCATTAACCTTGAACTGCCACCAGTACTGTTGGCCAGCAGGGTACCGGTGCAAACTATACTACTGTTAGGAGAAGGAGAGGGGGAAGGCATGTCCAGGGGCAGCGGGAGAGGAGGAAGGAAGGGTAGGTTTGTGGAGGTGAGACTTGGAACTTTGAATGTCGGCACTATGATTGGTAAAGGGAGAGAGCTGGCTGATAATCCATCCATTTTCCGAGCTGCTTATCCTGCTCTCAGGGTCGCAGAGATGCTGGACCCTATCCCAGCAGTCACTGGGTGGCAGGCAGGGAGACACCCTGGACAGGCCGCCAGGCCATCACACAGGGCCAACATACACACACCCACACATTCACACCTAGCGACAATTTAGTACGGCCGATTCACCTGACCTACATGTCTTTGGACTGTGGGAGGAAACTGGAGCACCCGGAGGAAACCCACACAGACATGGGGAGAACATGCAAACTCCACATAGACGACAACCTGGGCAATCCCTAAGGTTGGATTACCCCGGGGCTTGAACCCAGGACCTTCTTGCTGTGCGGTGACAGTGCTAACCACTGCGCCACCGTGCCGGCTGGCTGATATGATGGAGAGAAGGGAGGTAGATATTCTGTGTGTGCAAGAGACCAGGTGGAAGAGGAGGGGTGCATTCTTCGTGGCGGTCCGGGCTTGGGACCGGCATGAAGAATGCACCGGCTTGTGCACTGTCAGCGGCTGGGTTAAATCATCAACCATGAACCTTGATCGAATCATCCGTTATCTGCTTATGAGTCAAGAAGGCGTGTTGCTGTGTACACGCTTGTGTGTGTCTGTGTCAACAAACCTATCAGCATCTGAACATAATGGAAACGGTAAACCAGGGTTAACATTACATCACCCAATATCCACACACATCCTTCCATAGCGGACCCGTCACTCGGATAAGACTTCCAACAACGCCTAACACACCAAGACGTCAACAAGCAGAAGGACTTGACCTGGGACGGGATAAGAAACGGTTACGCAACAAGCAGCTTTCCACTCGCCCGTCTCTTCAGCTGACAAGAGTCTCATTCTCTGGAGGTGCGTTTGCTCTTGCACGTGGGAATGAGGACGGTCATATGAGGTGAATCCTGGGGAAGCCTTCCCAGATTACTTGGGAGGCACAGGGAGGGTAAAACAAACGCACACCGCAGACAAAACTAACAAAACACAGACAGACGAACGACGCAATAATACAAAAAAAGCACGCGCAAACATGGAAAACAGTCGTCTATGACTTCTTTCTGTCACACTAAGGGCACATCACAGAGGGAGGGGCAGAAAAGGAGCGAAAGAGGGACAGACAGCAAATGGAGGGAAAAGAAACCGAGAAACAGGAAGAAACAGAGAAGTGTGAGAGGAGAAGAGAAACAGAGCGCGGGAGGCTGATGGAAGGAGAAAGACGGGGGTCAAACACAGAGCGAACGAGTGTTACCAATGAGAACAGAGAGGGAAAAGAGAGAAGAGAAAGAAAAAATAGAAACAGAGAGTAAAGGAGAGAGACTGAGACAATGGAAGGAGAGACAGATGGACAAAAAGACTGACAAAATATGAAAAAAAGGAAGGGGGGGGGGGAGACAGGCTGAGAGGAAGGAAGCGCACCCTCATATTGACCCGTCACGTCTCATCTGTCCCAGCTGCATCGAAACTATCAGTCACATTAACACATGCAGAAGACAAACACGGACGATGAAACACTGACACGGATAAATGCAAAAACAGACACAGAAATAACTGTGTGTGTGTGTGTGGCCCACCCACAAATATACACAAACACCCACAACACTTCAGGTGATTTAACTAAGTGGTTGGATGAAAGTAATTCAAACACCTTTCAGATGGTTCATGAAGACAGGAAGGACCACGTGTCCCCACTGTCCTATTACGTGGGTGCGCGCGTGTGTGTGTGTGTATATGTGTGTAGGTCATTTGTGTTGGTTTGCGAAGGACCATCAGCGGAGCGGCATCAGCATTTACACTTAGACACACACACACACACACACACAGACACAGACACACACACAATGAAAGAGACTGGAGAAGTGCTGAAGCAGAAGGACGTGTGTTCGTTCTGAAAGGCAAAAAGGTCATTCTGGGCTGGGGGGGGTCTCTCCACACACACACACACACACACACACACACACACAATGAAAGAGACTGGAGAAGTGCTGAAGCAGAAGGACGTGTGTTCGTTCTGAAAAGCAAAAAGGTCATTCTGGGGGGGGTCTCCACACACACACACACACACACACACACACACACACACAATGAAAGAGACTGGAGAAGTGCTGAAGCAGAAGGACGTGTGTTCGTTCTGAAAAGCAAAAAGGTCATTCTGGGGGGGGGGTCTCCACACACACACACACACACACACACACACACACTATGGTAAAATCGTGGGGGGGGGGCAGAAATAGAGCAACAGATGGGAGGGGGGGGACGGGGGGGCACGGTGTGTGTGTGTGTGTGGTTCATGGGGAGTCATGACAGGGGCCTAAAGAGGTTATTATTCTGACTTCAGCAACGTTAAAAAACACTCCCGGGGGTTTTTTTCCCCCCCTTCCAGCAAAGCCGACACGACTTCCCCATGCTGCTCTCAGCCCCCCCCCCCCACCGTACCGTAGCGGACAACTAGCGGCCATCCGCTTAATCCGTGTGACGCGGCGTTTCAACACGAAAATGCGGGTTACACACAATGACGTCACGCACAGCCCGCGGAGACGACGACGACGACGAGCGTCGGCGGCGGCGGGTTGATGTCACCGGGAAAGAAAAGTTGGCCTACCTTTGGAAACGTTTTCCCCCACCGGCAGCTTTTCGGCCCCCCCCCCTCCCAGAGCCCGGCCCGAAAGCCAAACACACACGTTTATCACCACTTCCACGCAAACCCGGTACCGCACGGAAAAGTTCTGGAGACTCCCCGACAACACGCACCTCAGCCGCCTCAGACACACAAGAGCCGAAAGTGATTGACGGACGGCCCTAATTCCTGCCTAAAGCCGTCCATCCCGGTCCCGCCGCCGCCGCTCGGCTCGGCTCGGCTCGGCTCGACTCGTCTCGGCTGGAAATCCGCGCCCCCGTCTCCCAGGTGTCCACCTCCGCTACCAGCAACTCAGCTCGGCACACCGTCGGAACCACTCGCAGGTCTCGGGTCCAAACCTAAAACAACTTGGTCCGGTCGGGTTCCGTGCGCGCGGCCGATTAAACCCCGCCACATGAACGCGGCTTCTGCGGCTCGCCGGCGGTATCGTCTGCGCCCCGCCCACCGGGCCGGATCAGCCAATCACGGCCGACTGCCATTAAAGGACCATTCCGGTGTCGAAGCGCGTTTCAAATGGCGCACGGCGCGCTTTACGTCGGTCCCGACACGGGTCTTCCGGGTCTTTTGAGGGCGTTTTTCCCCTTCAGGTCTCTTCGGGCGTATCGTTCCCGCCCTTGTTTCCTATCTCGTTTTCTCATTCGTTGATACTGCGCAGCACGCTGACCTTTGAACCGCGGCATCGTACAGCACCTCGGTCAACAACGTTGTCTTCAGCGCGCTCTATAAATACACGTGACTTCGTTTCGGTATGGCGTGAAAATCGACTCGCTCGAGACAGGCAATCCGTCAATCAACTTTACTCCGTCGGAGTGACGTCACAGATCCCGCAGCGCAACGACAGAGTCACCCCTGGAAAGAAAAAAGTGACCCCTGAAATGGATCGTATATCGCAAACAACGTAGCGAGTTGGTTTTCACACCGTATTGAGTGATTTTCGTACAGTAGGAAATGATTTGTGGTTAACGGACTACGCCAGACCAAGAACCCGGCAGTGGTCCTTTTAAGGACCAGGAAGTAGGTGGGACTCATGGATGCTCATTGCGCATGCGTGGTTCTATTTCGAGTCTACTGATCTGAAGTGACATACATGCTGTTGTGAAGCCGTTTTCTTTATCCAAATAACGGTTGTAAACGGAATACAGCACACATAATAGGAACACACACAAAATAATTAACACCCTACAAAATGTCTTGTTACAAAAGCAAAGTGACATATCAAATATCCTCAGTAGCTGGTTCAGCTTTAGGAGTCTTGCTGTATTTGACACTGTCTAGGTAAGAATCAAAGAAGGTATGAAAGACATGATTCTATCTATCTATCTATCTATCTATCTATCTATCATACATACATACATACATACATACATACATACATACATCAAGCTACACACACACACACACACACACACACACACAAATCAGGTTAAGTTGTGCATGTTTTTATTGACTCTTACAATATTTACAATTACAATACTCACATTATTTACATTACAATACTTACATTATTTGCATTACAATACTTACATTATTTACATTACAATATTCACTGTTACAATATTTACAATATTTACATCATTTACATTGCAATATTTACAATTACAATACAAAATATTTACAAGATTTACCCTTAAAATATTATTGACTTGTACAATATACACAAATATCATGTGACCAAAGTGTAAGCATGGTGTGGAAATGTACAACACATGAGTGGGTCCACAGACGCCACGTCACATCCATGTCGTCCATCTTCAGAGTAGCTGTCTGCTCCAGACAGACCAGCGTCAACCTAACAGCTGCAACTCAGTCACATGTTGCTCTTGGCTGTTGTTTGTTATAAGGTTTGTTTTGTTGTTGTTAAGATTGTTTGTATTTAGTTTCCTGGTTAAATATAATAAAATAATAATAATACGTTTTATTTATAGAGTGCTTTTCATAGTACTCAAAGATGCTTTACACAAGTTAAAATAAACATGAAAGCAACATGCCAAAAACATGTAACACACAACATTAATCACACATTAAAAGCAACTGTGAAGAGGTGAGTTTTGATGAATGATGTGAACGTGGACAGATGGGTGCATGTGTCTCTGATGTGTTTGGGGAAGGAGCTCCAGAGGCAGGGGGCAGCTATGGAGAAGACTCTGGTGCTTGGTTCTGTGTGGTGGAGACAGGAGGTTGGCGTCAGAGCAGCGAAGGCTGCAGGAAGGAGTCTGGTAGAGGAGCAGGTCGTGAGGTAGGAGGAGGCCTGGTCACAGAGGCCTTTGTGAGTGAGGAGGAGGAGTCTGGTAGAGGAGCAGGTCGGTGAGGTAGGAGGGGCCTGGTCACGGAGGGCTTTGTGAGTGAGGAAAGGAGTCTGGTAGAGGAGCAGGTCGTGAGGTAGGAGGAGGCCTGGTCACAGAGGGCTTTGTGAGTGAGGAGAAGGAGTCTGGTAGAGGAGCAGGTCGTGAGGTAGGAGGGGGCCTGGTCACAGAGGGCTTTGTGAGTGAGGAGAAGGAGTCTGGTATAGAGGAGCAGGTCGTGAGGTAGGAGGGGCCTGGTCACAGAAGGCTTTGTGAGTGAGGAGAAGGAGTCTGGTATAGAGGAGCAGATCGTGAGGTAGGAGGGGGCCTGGTTACGGAGGCCTTTGTGAGTGAGGAGAAGGAGTCTGGTAGAGGAGCACGTCGTGAGGTAGGAGGGGCCTGGTCACAGAAGGCTTTGTGAGTGAGGAGAAGGAGTCTGGTAGAGGAGCAGGTCGTGAGGTGGGAGGGGCCTGGTCACAGAGGGCTTTGTGAGTGAGGAGAAGGAGTCTGGTATAGAGGAGCAGGTCGTGAGGTAGGAGGGGCCTGGTCACAGAGGGCTTTGTGAGTGAGGAGAAGGAGTCTGGTAGAGGAGCAGGTCGTGAGGTAGGAGGGGGCCTGGTTACGGAGGCCTTTGTGAGTGAGGAGGAGTCTGATAGAGGAGCACATCGTGAGGTAGGAGGGGCCTGGTCACAGAGGGCTTTGTGAGTGAGGAGAAGGAGTCTGATATAGAGGAGCAGGTCGTGAGGTAGGAGGGGCCTGGTCACAGAGGGCTTTGTGAGTGAGGAGAAGGAGTCTGGTAGAGGAGCAGGTCGTGAGGTAGGAGGGGGCCTGGTTACGGAGGCCTTTGTGAGTGAGGAGAAGGAGTCTGGTAGAGGAGCACGTCGTGAGGTAGGAGGGGCCTGGTCACAGAGGGCTTTGTGAGTGAGGAGAAGGAGTCTGGTATAGAGGAGCAGGTCGTGAGGTAGGAGGGGCCTGGTTACAGAAGGCTTTGTGAGTGAGGAGAAGGAGTCTGGTATAGAGGAGCAGGTCGTGAGGTAGGAGGGGGCCTGGTTACGGAGGCCTTTGTGAGTGAGGAGAAGGAGTCTGGTAGAGGAGCAGGTCGTGGGGTAGGAGGGGCCTGGTCACAGAGGGCTTTGTGAGTGAGGAGAAGGAGTCTGGTATAGAGGAGCAGGTCGTGAGGTAGGAGGGGGCCTGGTCACAGAGGGCTTTGTGAGTGAGGAGAAGGACGGTGAACTGGATCTGTTGTGGGACAGGGAGCCAGTGGAGGTTCTTGGAGGACAGGGGTGATGTGGTCTCAGGAGTGGTGGCGGGGGAGCAGGCGGGCCGCTGAGTTCTGGATGTTCTGGAGTTTGTTTAGGACTCTGGACGACGGGCCGTAAAGCAAGCTCTTTCGTAAAGAGCTTTACACGAACTTATTCTCAGGTGACAAACAGTTCACAGAAACGTCCTCTCGGCCCATCGGGGGGCAAACAGCTGCTGTCTCGGCAAAGACGGACAAGATCTCACGAACGAGAGGCGAGCAAATGGAGCCTCGCGTAGGTGGTGCTCTCATCCAATTATTTCGACTCCTCCACCTCTGCCAGATCATCAGGGCCAAGACAGCGGCGTTGCCGGATGGTGCATCAGCTCAAATGACTTATTCATGCTTATTGCTAAGCTTTGGAATGAAGTCCTGTCCACCCAATGCCTGCTGGGATCGGCTCCAGCAGCCCCCGCGACCCTGAGAGCAGGAGAAGTGGTTTGGATAATGGATGGAAGGAAGTTTTGTGATGCTGTGCGACATCGCGTAGTGGCGATTTCTGTTTACTGGGTCAACATATGCCGCCCATAGCGACTCTGCTGCTGCTTCTGCTGTGGTCTCGGTTCAGGTGTTTGCTACCGGTCCTCAGGGAAGCAAGTGACTGTCTGGTAACACCTGACATAAAACCCGTCAAAACATCAAATATAGGGCAATGAAACACGTCAATCACTTCGCTCGGCACTCTGAACCATGGTGCTCCCTGTCAAAGTGTATGTGTGTGTGTGTGTGTAGCACTGATGAATTGGGCGCCACATGGTGGTTTAATGTGGGCGCCAGTCAAACAAACTGGTAAAGGACAACTGTAGGAACCAACTGGCTTGTTAAGCTCCACTAGCTGCCGGTCTCTGTCTGGTGTGCAGGACGGCGGGTCCGTCTGAGGCCGGACTGAGCTGCCGACCCCTGCAGGCCGCGGCCCGACGCCGAAGACCCGCCAGCACACCAACAGCTTTGGACCCGAGTTTCAACTTTTCTGCCTCGGCCTCCGGCGCCCGGGGGCAGAACCACTCTGAGTGGAGAAGAAAACCATTTAAACACCTCTCCTGGTTAAAGACCGCGTTATGATGACCGCCACTGAAGCATCCTGGTCTTGCCAGGAACAAACTCCATGTTGGCGTGAGCAGTAACGGACGGCGGAGACAGAGTAGGAGTGACCCACCGGCACGGCACGCTACTGCTCCTTTCTTTAAATGTAATTACCCTCTTTTTCATGGTTTATACACACACACATATATATATATATATATATATATATATATAAAAAATTGTGACAGACGCCTGTTCGGGGGGGGGGGGGGGGGGACTGGGGGAAATGGCGTGATCCTCCCACGCGCTACGTCCCCCTGGTGAAACTCCTCACTGTCAGGTGAAAAGAAGCGGCTGGCGACTCCACGTGTATGGGAGGAGGCATGTGGTAGTCTGCAGCCCTCCCCGGATCAGCAGGGGGGGGGAGCAGAGACCGGGACGGCTCGGAGGAGCGGGGTAAACGGCCAAGTGCAACTGGGGAGAAATAAAGCGGGAGACTGTGAATTTGGCGGCCTGCACGGTTCACTGAGTTGGTGGGTCGTCCTCTGTGACGAGTTTGCATGTCCTCCCCGTGTCTGTGTGGGTTTCCTCCGGGAGTCCGGTTTCCTCCCAAAGTCCAAAGACATGTAGGTCAGGTGGATCGGCCGTAGTGTGACTATGTGTGTGTGTGTGTGTGTTACATCCCTCAGTCTGGTGAGGGTGCAATAATTAGTGCACTGGGTCACAGTGAGGTGAGGGTGCAACACAGTGAGACATAAATATATAAATAAAACATAAATATTTATGAACGCCGTGACAGGACAAGGGAATCGAACTACTACAACCGCTCCTAGCCTGGTGTGTCTAACAGAGGTAAGCTAAGTGATGGGGTGCTTGCCAATGGGCATCTTACCCTGATCCCCTCGCCCAAAAGAGCTAAACACATTAAAGGCTACACATACTCAAAATACTCCGGACTGAAACGATGCGAAACTTGACAAAGACATCAGCACAAAGTAGCTACACAACACTCGCACACAAGCTAGCTAGCTGGCCGGGGAACTGAAGACATGTGGGGGTTCAAACAGGAGGCTGCACAGCTGATGGAAATTGGTGGATTGGTTTACTGGCTGATTAGGTGATGAGGAGTACCTGGCGGACACCCGAATGTAGAGTCAGAGTGAGGGTTAGATGCAGGAGGCAACACAACACAGCTATAGGGACACGGACACACCGGTGGCTGTAACTGTGTGTGTGTGTGTGGGGGGGGGCCCTGCGATGGCCCGGCGGCCTGTCCAGGGTGTCTCCCCGCCTGCCACCCAATGACTGCTGGGACAGGCTCCAGCACCCCCGTGACCCTGACAGCAGGGTAAGTGGTTTGGATAATGGATGGATGTCCTGCTCCTCATCTGTCCTGCTCCTTGTTTGTGCTGCTCCTCGTCTGTCCTGGTCGCCAGTCGGACTGATGTCCTGTGTACTGGTCTCTGCCTGCCTTTTGAGCAGAGTAAAGGGCTTTGTGACCTGACCTGCCTGTCTTTGAGTCGTGCATCTCACCTGCCAGTCTCAAATCACTACGCAGTAGGGTGAGTACTGTATACTGTGTAGGGTGAGTACTGTGTACCGTGTAGGGTGAGTACTGTGTACCGTGTAGGGTGAGTACTGTATACCGTGTAGGGTGAGTACTGTGTACCGTGTAGGGTGAGTACTGTATACCGTGTAGGGTGAGTACTGTGTACCGTGTAGGGTCAGTACTGTGTACCGTGTAGGGTGAGTACTGTATACCGTGTAGGGGGAGTACTGTATACCGTGTAGGGTGAGTACTGTATACCGTGTAGGGTGAGTACTGTGTACCGTGTAGGGTCAGTACTGTATACCGTGTAGGGGGAGTACTGTATACCGTGTAGGGTGAGTACTGTATACCGTGTAGGGTGAGTACTGTATACCGTGTAGGGTGAGTACTGTGTACCGTGTAGGGTCAGTACTGTGTACCGTGTAGGGTGAGTACTGTGTACCGTGTAGGGTCAGTACTGTATACCGTGTAGGGTCAGTACTGTATACCGTGTAGGGTCAGTACTGTATACCGTGTAGGGTGAGTACTGTGTACCGTGTAGGGTCAGTACTGTATACCGGGTAGGGTGAGTACTGTGTAATATCAATACTTTACAATATAAATGTACAGTGTGTGTCCTGTATAATGTGAGTACGGGTACGGGATAGGAATACTGTATAGCTGAGCCTCGACCTCGCATCTGACCGCTATTCTAAGCTTCTTATAGACATCATCCCTTATTTGCTCTGATTTCAAACACTGAAATGAGCATTTTTTGTTGTCGATTTCATCCCCCTTTTTTCTCCCCAATTGTACCCGGCCAATTACCCCCCTCTTCCGAGCCGTCCCGGTCTCTGCTCCACCCCCTCCGCTGATCCGGGGGAGGGCTGCAGACTACCACATGCCTCCTCCCGTACATGTGGAGTCGCCAGCCGCTTCTTTTCACCTGACAGTGAGGAGTTTCACCAGGGGGACGTAGCGCGTGGCAGGATCACGCTGTCCCCCCCCCCCAATTCCCCCTCCCCCCTGAACAGGTGCCCCAACCGACCAGTGCAGCAACCATTATCCTGCTCTCAGGGTCCCAGGGATGCTGTAGCCTATTCCAGCAGCCACTGGGTGGCAGGCGGGGAGACACCCTGGACCGGCTGCCAGTCCATCACACAGAGACCACACACACACACACACACACACACCTAGGGACGACGTAGTACAGCTGATTCACCTGACTACAGGTCTTTGGACTGTGGGAGGAAACCGGAGCCCCCGGAGGAAACCCACACGGACACGGGGAGAACATTCAAACTCCACACAGAGGATGACCCCCGAGGTTGGACTACCCCGGGGCTCGAACCCAGGACCTTCTTGCGGTGAGGCCACCGCGCTAACCACTGTGCCAGCCCGGCCGGCCCCTGAAATGAGCAGTTTTAGCAGGAAGTCCTCCATACACATGTCCCTGTGCACGTTCATTATCGATGCAACTCAGTGTTACCCTGAAGATCCCCGTGGTGGCAGCCCACAAGTTAAATTCCTGGTATGTGTAAAGTCACATGGAAAATAAGACAGATTCTGTGAGACATCAGAGAGGACTAAGTGTCCTCGAGCGAGACTCGTAACCCCATCTGGTCCAGGGGTGCTGTGCTAGCTAGCTGAGCCTGACCGCTACACCTGAGGAGTCTGACCAAGTAAAAGGTCCACACTTCCTCCAGCCAACATGGAGGCTGTTGGACTTCCCTTCGCCGGTTTCGGGGACATTTTGGCCGGGACAGAGTTTGGCGGCAGTCTACAGAAAAACAGCCAGGCTGTTTGCGGGGCAGGCGAGATCCTCCCTGCCCGTGATGCCCTGACACGTGGCTGGTCGAGGCGTGTGAGGATGTCAGAGGAGGGGACATCTGGGGCGGCCCTGCGGTGGAGCATCATGGCCACCTTCCTGTCTCGCTCGACAGGAGACGCCGCCTGGGGCGAGCGGTTACCTGCTGACACACACAAGTAAACAGCTTTGGCTTTCTATCACCACATTCCTAGTCAAAGGAAACGGCTCTCACAGAAGATGTGTGGGCAGAACCGATGATGATGAAGAACAAAATCCAGACAGAAGTGTGTTTTCATAACCAACAGAGTTTTCTGTCCTCAAACCCGGGAATCGGGGGGGGGGTGTATGAAGCGGAGAGGAGTTTGGCGGGTTGAGTTCATGTACAGTCTGTTTACACAGTTAACCTCCATTCCCAAAAGACGTTGTGCCCGACGGCTTCCTGTTTTTCCGCGTGGCGAAGGATTTCCGTACATCCCAATACGTTCTCTGTTCCCTCTGTGAACCGACCTGACCCCGTGATGCTGCTGATGAGACGACTGCAGCCGCAGGTAGACGCCTGTGTGTGTGTGTGTGTGTGTGTGTGTGTGTGTTTGGGTTGATCAGATAGGTGTTCCTACCTGTATTATTGCACTGTATGATGTTGAACTAAACTGGCTCTGATGTCTGTCTGCCTGCCTATCTGTCTGTCTTCCTGCCTGTCTGTCTGCCTGCCTATCTGTCTGTCTTCCTGCCTGTCTGTCTGCTTGCCTGTCTGCCTGCCCACCCGTCCGTCTGCGCCTGACTGCTTGCCTGTCTGTCTGTCTGTCTGTCTGCCTGCCAGTCTACCCACCTATCTATCTGCCCGCCTGTATGCCCACCTGTCTGTCTGTCCACCTGTCTTTGTCTGCCTGCCTGTCTGTCTGTCTGTCTGCCTGTCTGCCTGCTCACATCATCTGCTGAGAATCTGTCTGTCTGAACAGACTGATGGAGGATAACCAGTGTCTGTCTGTCTGATCAAACCCACAGTGTCATGTGTTCACTCACATGCAGAGTTCAGCTAAGTCACACCAGGCCGTGTTCAGCACCTGCCTGCTGGAGGCCGCATGGCGGCGGCGGGTTCGTTCTGGATCCTGTTGTTGGCAGCTGAGAGATTCGGGTCAGGCGGCGCGGCTCCTCCTCCTCTCCCCTCCCCGTCCTTCACCTCCTTTCCTTCCCTCCTCTCCCGCCACACTGCTGCCCCCCTGAAACAACCAAACAAACATCTAAGTCAGCAAGGTAAATGAATAAATTAACAGCCAACCACACGTTTCCTTCATTTGGTTCCAGGTGACTAAGCAACAGCCAGCCGGACTGCATGTGACACGACCACACCACGAAAGCACCAAGAAGTCACATAAAACTGCAGTGATATGCAGACTGAAGTCCACCACGTCTTTTTATTCACATACTCTCCGTCAGCCACGTCAACCTCTGCATGCTTAGTGAGCCGAAAAACCCTCCCTGTGATATCTGGGGTTTAAAATATCACTAACCCGCTTTCCAAATCGGACATTTTACATTTGCAGTAAAACGTCTCGATAGGAACACAGCTACTGCCGAGTTGAGCTTTTTATTCATTTTGTGGCCGAGATCGAAAAATCTACAGTCGCAGAAGATTTCCAGTCTCTTTTGCTTCAAAAGTAAGAATCTGAGGGGGCGTCCGGGTAGCGTGGCGGTCTATTCTGTTGCCTACCAAACACAGGGATCGCCGGTTCGAATCCCCGTGTTGCCCCCGGCTTGGTCGAGCGTCCCTACAGACACAACTGGCCGTGTCTGCGGGTGAGAAGCCGGATGTGAGTTATGTGTCCTGGTCGCTGCACTAGCGCCTCCTCTGGTCGGCCGGGGCGCCTGTTCGGAGGGGCGAATAGCGTGATCCTCCCATGTGCTACCTCCCCCTGGTGAAACTCCTCCGTGTCAGGTGAAAAGAAGCGGCTGGTGACTCCACATGTATCGGAGGAGACATGTGGTAGTCTGCAGCCCTCCCCCGGATCAGCAGAGGGGGTGGAGCAGCAACCGGGACGGCTTGGAAGAGTGGGGTAATTGGCCAGACACAATTGAGGAGAAAAAGGAAGGAAGGAAGGAGGGAGGGAGGAGGGGGGGACTCAACAAAACAAATAAACAAATAATAAGAATCTGAAAAAGAAAATCACAGTACTCTCAACCTTTTTTTTGGGCCCCCCCCCCCCTTTTCTCCCCATTTGTACCTGGCCAATCTCCCTGCTCTCTAAGCCGTCTGCTCCACCCCCTCTGCCGATCCGGAGGGGGGTGGGGGGGCTGCAGACTACCACGTCTCCAAGGGAGTCGCCAGCCGCTTCTTTTCACCTGACAGTGAGGAACTGACCTTTCGTAAAGTACCGCCCCAGAACGGTGCTGGTCCAATCCCACCTTAGCAACGGTCCGTCAAGCTTTCAGACACACAGCAACATGGTGAAACGGTGGGCCTATGGGATCTGCAGACCCGATACTAGATATGTGAAAAGTTTGGAGGGGGGGTAATTCTCTTCCCCTTCCCCAAGAACCCAAGAAGTGCAATGTGGGCAGTAGATCTGGCAGTATAGCAGACCCACCCCATGGCCAGCTTCCTCCACCCAGAATCAACACCAATACCTGTCTGCTCCAAGCTAAGCTAGCTGCTAGCTAGTATCGATAGCTAATACAGCTAATGTATTATTACTGCTACTCTTACCCACACGATGCGCTGATTTCTCCCTTCACGTTTTGGTGTTTCCCGGCTACTTCCTGGAGAGTTCTGAAACGCTTGACGGGCATAGCAACAGTAGCTAAGGGGGGCGGGGCTTCCGCTAGGCCACCCACATGCCCCAGTCTCACCGTTTCATATCCACGGTGACGTATTATGTACCTGTCCGTTACAGAAAGGGTGGAGAGCTGGATCTCCTCAGCGAAGCGACGTCGGTGAAACACACATCTTCCACACAAGACAGGCCGCTGCTCACCAACCCGAGCGGGCCCCAGTCGAGGACGTGGTCGTGGGAGAACCCCTGACGCCAAAACAGGCACCCGGGCCGCTGCGGCGTGTACGAGCAGTCCGGCTCGCCATAAAACTGCGGCGAGCGACACGTGATCAGGCAGGAAGAGAACTCAGCTGGACAGGAAACAGGAAGTAATGATGCGCAACAGACTCAAAAATACTACTACTATCACTGCTACTGCTAATACCATTACTACTACAACTGTTACTGATACCACTACTGCCAGTATTACTAAAGCTTCTACTACTACAACTGCTACTAATACTACTGCTACTACTATCAGTACAACTTCTGCTACTGCCACGACTACCAGGGGTGTAGCACACACACATAAGCAGTGTCGGCGGGCCCCTCTCCTCTTTAGCTAGTTAGCTATCATAGCGTTCCTCTTTAGATAGTTAGCTATCATAGCGTTCCTCTTTAGATAGTTAGCTATCATAGCGTTCCTCTTTAGCTAGTTAGCTATCACAGCTTTCCTCTTTAGCTAGTTAGCTATTACACTATCACAGCTTTCCTCTTTAGCTAGTTGGCTATCATAGCATTCCTCTTTAGCTAGTTGGCTATCATAGCGTTCCTCTTTAGATAGTTAGCTATCACAGCGTTTCTCTTTAGCTAGCTATCATAGCGTTCCTCTTTAGTTAGCTATCATAGCGTTCCTCTTTAGTTAGCTATCACAGCTTTCCTCTTTAGATAGTTAGCTATCATAGCGTTCCTCTTTAGATAGTTAGCTATCATAGCTTTCCTCTTTAGCTAGTTAGCTATCACAGCTTTCCTCTTTAGTTAGCTATCATAGCTTTCCTCTTTAAATAGTTAGCTATCATAGCTTTCCTCTTTAGCTAGTTATCTATCATAGCTTTCCTCTTTAGCTAGTTATCTATCACAGCTTTCCTCTTTAGATAGCTAGCTAGCTATCATAGCTTTCCTCTTTAGCTAGTTAGCTATCACAGCTTTCCTCTTTAGATAGTTAGCTATCATAGCTTTCCTCTTTAAATAGCTAGCTATCATAGCTTTCCTCTTTAGCTAGTTAGCTAGCCACCTTTCTTTTAAAAGCTCCTAGTTCACTTTTCTTCTGGAAGAAATTACTCAAAAGTTTTCCCTCATGTTGCCTTCCCTCCCTTTTCTTTTTCTTTTCTTTTCTGGAACCCAGATTTTGCTTTCTTTGGGAAAGACGTGACTCTGTGCTCGTACTTGTGTCAGCAGTCACTCGCGACAGGACTAGATGGGCTGCATTGAGAGACGCTCGTGAGGGGCGGACTAAACCATTTTGCACCTTTTGTAAGGGGTGAGAGGGGCCTCAGAGAGGGGTGAGAGGGGCCTCTGAGAGCCTCCATTATTTTCTTGGAAGTCCCTCAACCGATGTATTGAGCCAATTTTAATTGAAGTTATGACACTAATTAGTTAGAAATAAAAATGTGCAAACAAACTTTTAATTCCAGGCTTCCTGAGCCCCCCCCTTTCTGGGCCCTGTAGGTCCTTCCCCGTTTCCCCCACTACGACGCCCCTGACTACTACTACAACTACTAATAGACTGCTACGCCACTCAGCCGCCCTAGGACAGGGGTGGGCAGTCTTACTCAGAAAGGGCCAGTGTGGGTGCAGGTTTTTGTCCCGACCAAGCAGTTACACACCTGTGTCTCCTGATCAAGTTCCTCAGCAAAGACTCTACTGGTGGATTAGTGGGATCAAGTGTGTAACTGCTTGGTTGGAACAAAAACCTTCACCCTACACGGCCCTTTCTGGATAAGATTGCCCACCCCTGCAAGTGTAGTGGTTCTTAAAAGCAGCTACTACACCCCCACCACGACCTGTTAACCCGGGTGCATCCAGAAAATCATAGCTGGGTGGACAGAGCTCCACGAGAGGGGCGCACTCCCCAGGTCTCAATAAGAAATACAAAGTCAAGGTTGAGGGAAGTCATTGAATCACTGAGAATGAAAGATTTCTGTGACAGGGACTGGGCATTTAAAAGAGCAAAAACTACTGGAATAAGGGGCTTGGTTGGACTGGAATCACTACAGTGGACTGGAATCAAATTATCTGGCCAGACAGTTGAAGACCCATAATGCAAAGGGTAGTGGGTATCAAATCGTGGCCTACTCCTAACGGGAATATTGTAAGAGCCATGGGATGAGAGCGGACTCACCTTTAGAAGAGCCGGATTACACAGGGCAACAGGTGATACGAACTGGAGACATGTTTTATGTAACAAAGGTTTTTTTATTGACACCTATGGAACTAACCGGAGGGGGAGGGGGGGCTGTGTGGGGTGTAAGCAGTCATTCATGACTACAGGACTGCACGGCGTAATGAGAACTGGCCGCTAACAGTAGAAACAAAGCCACTTTATTTGGCATTGTGTTCCTACAACGAATGTGTTCTCTGCATGTAACCCATCCTATTGTACAGCAGCAGTGGGCGGCCGCAGCGCCCAGGGGACCAACTCCAGTTCTTCTTTCCACTGCCTTGCTCAGGGGCACAGGCAGGAGTATTAACCCTATCATGCATGTCTTTTTGATGGTGGGAGGAAACCCACGGAGACACAGGGAGAACATGCAAACTCCACACAGAAAGGACCTGGGACGGCCTGGGGTTCGAACCCATGACCCTCTTGCTGTGAGGCGAGTGCTAACCACTGGGCCACGTACTGGTACATTTGCTACATAGTAATCATATCAAAGCAGTACGACGTGACGTAATGAGCATTACATCGGCTGCACACTTGTAAAGATGCTACATTCCCAGCACGACATTGTGTTTGGGCTTCTGGACAGAAGCACGGTGGCGGGTCTGTGCGTCATCTCTGTGGCGTAACCCACTGACACCACACCACTTTCAAGACCTGCAGTTTTTACTGTTTGCACGACGGTGACGGAAACAACTTGCTTGTTGGGTGTCCGGGTGGCGTGGCGGCCCATTCTGCTGCTTACCAACATGGGGGTCGCCGGTTCGAATCCCCGCGTTACCTCCGGCTTGGTCGGGCGTCCCTACAGACACAATTGGCCGTGTCTGCGGGTGGGAAGCCGGATGTGGGTGAATGTCCTGGTTGCTGCACTAGCGCCTCCTCTGGTCACTCGGGGCCGAGGGAACTGGAGGGAGTAGCGTGATCCTCCCACGCGCTACGTCCCCCTGGTGAGACTCCTCACCGTCAGGTGAAAAGAAGCGGCTGGTGACTCCACATGTATGGAGGAGGCATGTGGTAGTCTGCAGCCCTCCCCGGATCAGCAGAGGGGGCGGAGCAGCGACCGGGACGGCCTGGAAGAGTGGGGCGATTCGTTGGGTACAATAGGGGGGGAATCAAAAAAAAAACCTGCTTGTTGGATTGACTTCCTCTGGATGAGGAGGTGACGTTGTTTGAGGCGTTCAGCCTGGACGAAGGAAGACAGACCAGACAGAGGAGAGACCAGAGACCAGACGGGGGAGAGACCAGACTAAGGATGAGAGACCAGATGAAGGATGAGAGACCAGACGAAGGATGAGAGACCAGACGAAGGACGAGAGACCAGACGAAGGACGAGAGACCAGACGAAGGACGAGAGACCAGACGAAGAACGAGAGACCAGATGAAGGACGAGAGACCAGACGAAGGACGAGAGACCAGACGAAGAATGAGAGACCAGATGAAGGATGAGAGACCAGACGAAGGACAAGAGACCAGACGGAGGAGCAGAGACCAGATGAAGGACGAGAGACCAGATGAAAGATGAGAGACAAGACGGAGGACGAGAGACCAGATGAAGGACGAGAGACCAGACGGAGAACGAGACCAGATGAAGGACGAGAGACCAGACGAAGGATGAGAGACCAGATGAAGGGACGAGAGACCAGACGGAGGAGCAGAGACCAGATGAAGGACGAGAGACCAGACGAAGGACGAGAGACCAGACGGAGGAGCAGAGACCAGATGAAGGATGAGAGACCAGACGAAGGACGAGAGACAAGACGGAGGACGAGAGACCAGATGAAGGACGAGAGACCAGACGGAGAACGAGACCAGATGAAGGACGAGAGACCAGATGAAGGACGAGAGACCAGACGGAGAACGAGACCAGATGAAGGACGAGAGACCAGACGAAGGATGAGAGACCAGATGAAGGGACGAGAGACCAGATGGAGGAGCAAAGACCAGATGAAGGACGAGAGACCAGACGAAGGACGAGAGACAAGACGGAGGACGAGAGACCAGATGAAGGACGAGAGACCAGACGGAGGAGCAGAGACCAGACGAAGGACGAGAGACCAGACGGAGGACGAGAGACCAGACAGAGGAGCAGAGACCTGATGAAGGACGAGAGACCAGACGGAGGAGCAGAGACCAGACGAAGGACGAGAGACCAGACGGAGGACGAGAGACCAGATGAAGGACGAGAGACCAGACGGAGGAGCAGAGACCAGATGAAGGACGAGAGACCAGACGGAGGAGCAGAGACCAGACGAAGGACGAGAGACCAGACGGAGGAGCAGAGACCAGACGAAGGACGAGAGACCAGACGGAGGAGCAGAGACCAGATGAAGGATGAGAGACCAGATGAAGGACGAGAGACCAGACGAAGGACGAGAGACCAGACGGAGGAGCAGAGACCAGACGAAGGACGAGAGACCAGACGAAGGGAGACACCAGACGATGGAGAGACCGAGCGTGTGGTTAGAATCCGGGTTTCGAGTCCAAACGAGGGTAAAAAAAAAAAAAAAAAAAGACTCACACAAGCGGATGCTGCAATTCAACCTTTATTACCTTGATCTTTTCTGCTTTAAATTAATTTCATCTTTGAAACATAAACAAAAAGATCCCGACCAGGAGTGATAATAAAGACTAACTTAATTTAAAATGATACACAAAAAAAAACAAAAAACACAGCTACACAAAAATGAAGAGACAAAAACAAGAAAAACCGAAATACAAAGGGGGGGGGTGGTGGTGGGGTGTGGTGGTGGGGGGTCTTTAGCGTGTTTGTGAAACACTGTTCCAGCTCGGCGTGGGCGGGGCGCGGCGGCCCCCCCGGGGTGCGGTGGCCCCGGTGGGCCCCCGGGGTGCGGTGGGCCCCGCGGCGCCGTTCCTCCTCCACAATAAAATCACTCTTATTGCATCTGGAGCAGCACACACGAAAGGGGAAGAAAGATGCTGCTTAAAAAAAAACACACAACTTAAAAGACAAATGAATTAGTGCCAATAAGTCTCCGACTTCCACTGTACACGACAGACAGACAGACAGACAGACAGACAGACAGACAGACAGACAGACAGACGAGCTCATCGGACATGAGGTCAGTGTCCGAAGGGCAAGAGAAAACAACGGACCCCTGCAGGTCTCGGCGACGGTCCGCGTTTCCTCTTTTTGTTTCAAACAATAGCAAAGAGCTTGACGTACGCACGCGCGAGGGGCCGACCGCGCCGTCGCGTGTAAGAGCATTTGTAACTGGTGACGCGGTGCAGTTCCGACGCCGTCGCCGGGGAGGGGAGGGGAGGGGGGGCGCAGTGGCCGACGGGCGGGTTCGCTACCCGAGGCCACCGCTGTAACGTTTTCGCCGTCCTGTCGAGGGTCCGTGTCGCAGACGGTCGGCGGCGGTAGTGTGGTTCCGGGCGGGGAAAACGGGAAGAGTCCGGCGAGAGGCGTCACCAAACCCAGAGCCGTGCCGAGTGCAAGTTTGGGCCAAAGTCGTTTTTTTTGTTGTTGTTTGTTTGTGTGTTTTGTTTTTTTTAACCCTGGTTCGATGCCGCATCTCTGCCAAGGGGGGGGGGGTGGGGTAGGGGTGTCGGTACCTAGCAAAAGATCCTCGGACACCGGGGAGGCTCACTGACACAGCGTTACACTGCTGACGGTCCTGGTTTATGACTCAGTAGCGTGAAACTGAAGCCCCGCCCATCATCACGCGCACACACACACACGCCACACGCACACACGCACACTTCAGACCTCCTCCCGCCGCCGGGCTCTCCGACATCTGAGAGCTCTCGGGCGCGCCGGTCGGTTCTCCGAGGGCTCAGTCCGCAAGTCTGAATTCTGAGATTTAAACCGTCACATAGTAAATTACAAAAGAAAACGGTGGCACACTAAAAACAGCGGGAGCTGAACTTGTTCATGTCGGACCCCGGCCGAGCCGGTCTGGACACATGCGAGTCGGAGCGGAGAGCGGGTAAGAGCCGTCCAGTTGAGTTCTGAAAGAGTCTGCTTGAGTTTCGCCTTCTTCTTCTTCTTCTTCTTCTTCTTCTTCAAGTTTTGTTGTTGTCTTCATTTAAAGGTAGAACGGATAAAAGTAGGTGTGAGAGGATACCATGTGCATATGCTCAGTTTGTGTGTGTGTGTGTGTGTGTGTGTAGACAGACAGTGTATCTGCATGTCTGTGACCACCAGTGTAGTTGGTAATTCATGTGTGTGTGTGTGTGTGTGTGTGTGTGTGTGTGTGTGTGTGTGTGTGTGTGTGGAGACAGACAGTGTATCTGCATGTCTGTGACCAGTGTAGTTGGTAATTCGTGTGTGTGTGTGTGTGTGTGTGGAGACAGACAGTGTATCTGCATGTCTGTGACCAGTGTAGTTGGTAATTCATGTGTGTGTGTGTGTCTGTTTGTGTGTGTGTGTGTGTGTGTGTGTGTGGAGACAGACAGCGTATCTGCATGTCTGTGACCAGTGTAGTTGGTAATTCATGTGTGTGTGTGTGTGTGTGTGTGTATGTGTGTGTGTGTGTGTGTATGAATAAATACAGAGTGGACGCATGTTAAAATATTGGTTGAACCTTTTTCAGTGTGTGTGTGTGTGTGTTTGTGTTTGTATGCGTGTCTGTCAGTCAGTCATTCAGCCTGTCAGATGGAGTCAGCTCCTCCACCCAGGAGGTCTCCTGGCAGCAGCGCGGCAGGGCTCCCCATCTGATGAGCATCATCCAGTGCTGGCGCCCCCCACAGGCTGCTGCTGGGGTACCCCGCTCCTCCCATCCCCCCCCACAGACCCTGCCTCCCGGCATCCATGCCTCCAACACCCCCGCCCACTCCTGTCACTCCCCCTACCCCAGCCCCGTTGCTGCTCCACTGGGCGAAAATGCCCAGGCCGGGCCCCTGGCTGACGGTTGGGTCAGGGGCGCTGCCGGTGATGTCCAGGCTTTGCCAGCCAGAGCTGGACGGCCCGGGTGCTCCGTTTCCTGAACCGGACACCGTGGAGCCTCCGTCGACGGCGGAAACTCCTGCTCCACGCTCGCCGCTCCCTCCGTTACCATTGGCGGAGGCGGTTGAGCCCGCTGACCCCGCGGAAGTCCCCCCGCCTCCAGCCTGGGAATGTGCAATGTAGCGGGCCACGTCCTCCTCACTCACAAACTCTGCCAGTATGGTGGTATTACCCAGAACGCACCTGGTGAAGACAAACACAGTCAGTTAGTCGAGTCACTGGCAGGGTGAAAACAACAACAACAACAACAACAACAACACGCCTGTTTGTGGACGGCTTTCCCCAGCGTGTACTGTGTTAACATTAACACAGCACCATCAACACATGTTAATACATGTACCGTCATCCCCACACAAGGCCACACACTATCACACCCGCACTAGTTTTTTTTTTTTTACCCCCCCCCCCTTTTTCTCCTTAATTGTATCGGGCCAATTGCCCCACTCTTCCAAGCTGCCCCGGTCACTGCCCCACCCCCTCTGCTGATCCGGGGAGGGCTGCAGACTACCACAAGCCTCCTCTGATACATGTGGAGTCGCCAGCCCCTTCTTTTCACCTGACAGGAGTTTCACCAGGGGGACGTAGCGCGTGGGAGGATCACGCTATTCCCCCCAGTTCCCCCTCCCCCCTGAACAGGCACCCCAACCAACCGGAGGAGGTGCTAGTGCAGCGACCAGGACACATGCCCACATCCGGCTTCCCACCCGCAGACACGGCCAATTGTGTCTGTAGGGACACTCAACCAAGCCGGAGGTAACACGGGGATTCAAACTGCCGATTCCCTGTGTTGGTAGGCAACGGAACAGACCGCCACGCCACCCGGACGCCCCCCAGCGCTAGTTTTTATGAATAAAAAACCCAAGTGTGCTAATCAATCAGCAAAAATGTCAAAGAGCTGTCACTGTCCGACCACCCGAAGTCACTGGTATCTAATGACATCACAACCCTGGGTCAAAACCAGTCGAGCCCACACCGAGGTTCTCCCAAACTCTGAGTCACCACACAACATGTCAGAGGATTCACTACTAATACGGAAGGCCAAGAGATGTGGATATGTCTATATGAGTTCTAGCCAATGATTTCTATTGATACTGGACAGGAGTTCAGCACCTCCCCACTCTCTGACCCAACTATCGGCATTTTTCAGAACCATGCAGTGTGCAGAAACCAGCTAAGACTGACACCGCTGTAAAAAATGTCACTACAGTGAAATATGGAAGCCTCCATCCATCACAAAACACAGTTTGAGTCATACATGTGGAGTGCGCTCTGGGCCTTAGCTGCTTCTTGTTTGGAGCTGTAGCGAATCAGAGCGGTGCCCTGGGTCAGGCCGAGGTGAAAGGTCAACAGGGGGCCGTGCTGCATGCAGATGGTCCTCAGGGTGGAACCGTCGATCTACAGGGAGAGACAAGATGGAAGGTGGTGGGCTGATCAAGTCAAATACAGAGGAGACAGTTGGGTGTGGTTCAGTGTGTGTACAATCAGTGTTTTCATATGGGGTCACGTTAGGACAGGGATCGATAAGTTTAAGCAAAAAAATAAAAAATCGTGCCAGCTGAAATGTGTCATTTACTCAGTTTAATGCTAATTTTTCAGTGAAGTATTTTGATTAACATTTTCTTTTTGAAACGACTGCCATTTCACTCAGCGGTCATTTCAGAGAGAAGCCAAACCAAGACAATGTAGGCCCAATCCCAGTTCCCCCACTTAGCCCTGCCCCTCCGTTCCAGGCAGAGGCATAGGGTAGGGCGTCCCGTTTGTGTTGGGGATCGAGGGATAGTGGTCAACCAGCACCCCAAATGGCCCTCCAAACGGAGCGTTTTAGAAGAAAATTCCCAAAATGCTTTGCAGAACGAGGCAGTGTAACATGGAACGTGGCTACAGGCGTGGGGAAAGAAGCCCATAAATGTGTGTGTTGCTGCAACTAATCATGCAAAATGCTTAACATCCGCTGGAATAGCTTCGTTGCAGAGCAGATGCAAAGGAATACGCAACAGGGTCGCTATAACAAGCATTTCAGGAAAGTGGCTGTTCTCCGACAACAGTACTTCATGTACACAACACTGGGGACAGGTAGTCCGCGGTGGTGTAGCGGTCTAAGCATCGGCTTTGTGTCGATGCAGTTGCCCACTGGGGACTGGGGTTTGCGCCCCGGTCTCGTCAGATCCGACTATGGCCGGACTCGATGAAGCAGCGATCATTGGCAACGCTGTCTTCGGGAGGGGGGTGGAGTCGGCTCCCCTGCGTCTCTATGTGTGTCGGAAAAAACAAGTGATTCGGCCTGGAGTCGCCTTGTCACGAAAGTGGGGAGGCGGTCTCCTTCGAGACTGCCGGCCGGAGAGATGCAGTTGGCGAACGTGTGCAGTACGAGGGTGGGTGTTTGAATTAAAATAGGGATCGATTGGCCACTAAATTGGGAGAAAAAAGGGAAAAATCAGAAATAAATTATAAATGAAACAACACTGGGGACAGTACAGTTGTTTCCATGTCCTGTGTATGAAAAATCATCCAGCAGCAAATTTTCTGCACTTCCCTGCTCATTCTGATATCAGTGCGGGGTAGAAAGCTCTAGGGGCAGGACTCCACGGTGCACTGAAACAGCTGATGTGTACACATGCTTCCTGGCTACTGTCAACAGATTCATCCATCTTGTTCCATCCTGCATATTTGGTCAGATTTGGGCATCTGGGTGGCGTAGCGGTCTAGTCATTAGCTTTTTTATTCATTTTGTGACTGAGATCTAAAACTCTACAGTCAGAGAACATTTCCAGTCTCTTTTGCTTCAAAAATAAGAACCTCAGGAGGCGTCCGGGTAGTATAGCAGTCTATTCTGTTGCCTACCAACAGGGGGATCGGCGGTTCGAATCCCCGTGTTACTTCCGGCTTGGTCGGGCGTCCCTACAGACAAATTGGCCGTGTCCACGTGTGGGTATGTGTCTTGGTTGCTGCACTAGCACCTCCTCTGGTTGGTCGGGGCGTCTGTTCAGATAGTAGGGGGAACTGGGGGTAATAGCGTGATCCTCCCACACGATACGTCCCCCTGGTGAAACTCCTCACTGTCAGGTGAAAAGAAGCGGCCGGTGACTCCACATGAATGGGAGTAGACATGTGGTAGTCTGCAGCCCTCCCCGGATCGGCAGAGGGGCAGCAACCAGGACGGCTCAGAAAAGCGGGGTAATTGGTCAGGTACAATTGGGGAGAAAAAGGGGGGAAATCCAAAAAAAACCAAAAAGAGTCAGATTCGTCACTATAATAGTTGATAATGGTAGCAAGCAACAGGCTTTAATATAGAATGTATAGGGCCATCACAGTTCTATAATGTTATAACCATGTTGTAATGTTCCAGCCAGGGACTCCTGAGCACAACAGGCCACTGATGAAATTACGAGCAGCAGACGTAACGATGATGGCGATGACATAACACTTCCTAGGTAAAGATTTCAAACCCTGCCGCTTGTAGCTCCGTTCTGAGGGGTCACTTCCCAGTAGAGGGTGCTCCAAAACTAGGGGCAGGGCTGTAATCTTGTGACGTTACTGTGAGAAAGTGACTGTGTGTGTGTGTGTGTGTCTCTGGGTTTGCACCCCTTTTAAGAAATAATTTTCCATGACTTTATCTTGGATATCCATGCCAGGTGTTGCTGGAAGTCTCGACAGTCTCTGTGTGACTGAACACACCGTCCAGACTGCACACACTGATGTCACATCTCAACACAAACTCACAGCTGAAAATATTCCATCTCAGCAGACAAAAATTTGATTTTATAACCAAACTTCGACAATTTTCCATGACCTCAACAATAATTCCAGGACATCTGATCAGTTTTATCATTTTCCAGGTGTTTTCCATGATCGGATAACTAGTTTATAACTTTCCATGTTTTCTAAGATGGGAATGCTGGTGTGTGTGTGTGCATGGGTACCTGTGGCGTCAGATTGCTGAGCACCAACCAGCAGCTTCCCCGGGAGCTGCCATCACTCCAGGTAGAGCCTGAAGCGAGAGAGAGTGAGATCAGTTCCACATTCCCACCAAACACAAATGATGGACAACTTTCCCCGCCACTTTAGCTGAAGCTGTTCAGCCAGAGCAAACAGAAATGGACTCCAGGCTACGAGGAGCCCTTTGAACAAGGCATTCTTCACCTCCTGCGAACACATCATCAACATGAAGGCGAGGAGAAAAAAACAAAAAACAAGCTTTCATCTGAGAACAACACAAGGAACATGTCGAGGCATTACCAGTAGTGCTCGAGCCGCCGCCCCATCCCCTGGCAGCCAATCGTGGGATTCCCCCTGACCAAGGGGATGGCGATGGCTGCTTCTGACTGGCTAACCCTGGCGGTGGGCGGGGCAGCTGGGTTTGGCTGCTCCCGCGGCTGGCTCTCCAGGGCTTGTTGTGTCCAATGGGTTCTGGAGGCCAGCTGGGCTTGTATTCTGTGTACTTTGCTGGAGTGGTCCGGGAAAGAAATAAGAACACATGAGCAGGAATACGAACGGGACTAGAACTCTATGGCTCTGAGCTAAATGAGGTCAGTGTGTGTGTGTGTCTGTATGTACCAGTGTTGTGTGCGTTGCTGAGGGGGCTGTCTGAGGCACTGTAGGGCCAGGCACCTGGTGAAGGCAGCAAGGTGTTCAAGGGAGGGGTGGAATCTGAGAACACGACAAACAGGAAGACAACGTTCACTGTCACACCTTGGTCACGTCACACGTCAAAATGACAGATCAGTGGATTCTGACCACACGTCCACGTAAACCAACACAGAAGTCGAGACACCATCCAGTTTAGTAGTTTGATGTAATGAAGTCTGAGATAAAATTTTAAGTGATGAGACAGAAATAAAGCAAATGACAATAAATAAAAACACAGAACCAAGTGTTGAGTAAGATGAAAAAATATTGTAGGGGCTTAGAAAAAAAAAGAGAAGAAAAAAACCCCCCAAAAATTAAGAAAAACAGCATAAAAGCAACAGAAACTACTTAACAGAGAATCACGTCACGATGCACAGGACTGAGCAGACTGTGAGCTTCCAGCTTTTGAGAAGATGCAGCATCCTAGTTTTTAATTCTTAATGACCACCTCTTTGGCCTGTGCTGAAGCCCAGCGAGAAGATTCAGGAAAATTCTACATTCCTCACTACAAGTGATCAGTGGAGTTTTTATCGCCATGATTCGCCCCCCCTTTTCTCCCCAGTTGTACCCATCCAATCACCCCACTCTTCCAAGCCGTCCCGGTTGCTGCCCCACCCCCTCTGCCGATCTGGGGAGGGCTGCAGACTACCACATGCTTCCTCCGATATGTGCGGAGTTGCCAGCCGCTTCTTTTCACCTGACAGTGAGGAGTTTCGCCAGGGGGACATAGCACGTGGGAGGATCACACTATTCCACCCAACCCCCCCCCCCCGAACAGGCGTCCCAACCAACCAGAGGAGGCACTAGTGCAGCGACCAGGACACATACGGCTTCTCACCCCCAGACACGGCCAATTGTGTCTTTCAACCTTCACATCCCATCTCAAAAAGCACCTTTTCAAACTGGCATATTCAGTCTGATCCTTGCTTCATCGAGTTCTGTGCAGATGATGACTTGATACTTATCTGTTGTGTTAACCTTTCATTGTCTATCCTGCTTTGTTTTGATTTTATGCTGTCTGATACAGTGCAGCTTGTTTTTTTTTGTAAGGTGTCCTTGAGTGCTCTGAAAGGCGCCCACAAATAAAACGTATTATTATTATACTTATTATTATCAGTGTATGAATGTGTGTGTGAATGGGTGAATGTGAGGTGGACTAAAAAAGCGCTACGTAAATGCAGTCCATTTACCATTTGAATGGCAAGAGTGCTCCTGTCAAGCTACAAGTCATGTGGTATCCCAAAAGCATATAACAAGAATAGGGAGAGCATTTAGAGAAACACGTCGGCTCTTCGCCAACGTCTTACAATGTAAAAAGATAAGACTCCCTCAAGCTTGCAAATCTTCTGCAGGCGAAATGTCTAAACTAGCAAAGAAAATTGATCAGTCCTGATGAAAAAATGGTGTCTGTAGCTAAACTATAAGTGTTGTGGCACCAACAGCCTCAGACCAGAGAAAGGAGGAAAAGAGGTGGTTTCTAGATCTGACACACAGGATCTAATTCTCTCTTGTCCTTACCTGTGTTATCTTGTAGCAACTGGTGTTCTGTGTCGTTGAGGCTTGGGGACCCCGAGTTTCCCATCATGCTCCCTGGGGTCATGTAGGGGTCAGACTCGGGGTCAACACGGCTGATTCCCTTCCAGGGCACGCCGGGCTGGAACTCTGAGAAAAGAGAGAGAGGATAAAAGGTGTGCACAGTAAAGCTAGGGGCGGTTTGTCAAGGTAAACAGAAAATAACAGTATAAACTTGAGTCAACCCTTAAAAGAGTGACATCATCCTATGGGCTAAGCTGAGCGCTAAGCCTATCTCATCTCTGACCAGAAAGGGCAGTAAAATACATGATTTTATTAGATATATGTACGTCGTATATGGACCAATGTATTTGAACATTTAAGCATTCGGGATTACAAACCTATAGCAGAGTTCCACCAGCAGGAGGCGCAATGTTAGCAGATTTATTACTGGAATGTGGACATCATATTTGCACGGCATTCATGAGATTTCATCCACCAGTAGTGTCTGTCATTAAGATGAAACCTCAGATTTCACTTTTTCCCTCTCAAAAACTTCACTGTGCGGCTGCTTTTAAAAAAACAACAACCCTAAACCTTTCTTTGACTATTAAAAAAAACTCTTGAAGAGACTTATTCCCTCTGTATTCCTCCCCATCTTTCTAGAATAGTGAACCCAAATGGATTTAGGCTCAACACAAGATGGATTTTCTCTAAATTCTCTCAAAGATTAAGCTCTTCCTTGGCCCCCTTTAGCAGCACTGTGGCTCTTTACAAACCCTCACTGTAAACACAGTTTGCCCCGAGCTGATCTGTCTAACACGTCCGCTGCTACATGTCCTGACTTCATCCAGCTTCCCTTGATCCACTCACCAGGAGGCCAGCTGGGAGTGGTGGAAGCCTTGGAAGCCATCTTGTTTCCGGGGTTACGATGCCAGGTGTCGCCCAGCCCCTCCTCCCCCAGCATGTCGTACTGAGAGTAAGGTGAGCCCCCGGGCATCTTCATGGGGGTAATGGGACCTAGGAGAGAGATTGGAAGGAGGGGAAGAACATATTACATCATCAGGTGGACAACTGTGGTCATCAGTTGTGATTAGTCAAGCCAAACTGGAAGCCACAGTGTAGTTTATATTTGGCATTTGAGAAACTTTGCTTAACTTTGATTTTAGCACAGCGAGGAGCATGGCCTAACACCCTCTGACTACACCTGACTGACTATTTCCTCCATGTGTATAATGTAGTCAGGCTCCATAATACTACCAGTCATCTTTACCATGGTTGGAGACACTCTCCAGTCTCCGTATACCGCTGAAATTTTTTGACCGGGTAGGCAGAAGACTGGTGCAGCGGTAAACCCGTACGTGTTGTAAACAACTCCACCAGGAAAAAAAGATGAGAAAAATGTGATGCTGATGTGCCCGTGACAATAAATATTACTGTACAACAATGTTCCCATATAGTTTGTAATATATTAGACTGTCTGTGTTAGCTTTGGTCCCAGGACCCCTTTTTACAAAGGTGGGAGCTGTTTACTGCTGAGCTGATGGCACACCAGCCACAATGGCTGCTACATCTTTTTTGTAGTCCCAGAAAATCAGTGTCAACAGGTCTATTTTTCTCTTCCTCCTATATCCAACTACACTGATGAGCCAAAACATTATGACCACCTGCCTAATATGCTGTTGGTTCTCCATGTGCCCCCAAAACAGCACCGACCCACCGAGGCATGGACTCCGCAAGACCCCTGAAGGTGTCCTGTGGTATCTGGCACCAAAACATTAGCACAAGATCCTTCAAGTTCTGTAAAACTGCGAGATGGAACCGCTGTGGATCGGACTTGTTGGTCCAGCACATCCCACAGATGCTCAATCGGACGATTGAGCATCTGTGAGCATCTGAGAGCTGGGGAGTTTGGAGGCCAGGGCAATACCTTGAAAACTTCATCATGTTCCTCAAACAATTCCTAAACAATGTGTGCAGTGTGGCAAGGCGCATTATCCTGCTCAAAGAGGCCACTGCCATCAGAGAATACCACTGCCATGGAGGGGATGTACCTGGTCTACAACGATGTTTAGATAGATGGCACATGTCAAACTGATGTCCAGATTAACCTAGAGTTTCCCAGCAGAACATTACCCAAAGCATCACACTCCCACCATCAGGTTGTCATCTTCCCACAGTGCATCCTGGTGCCATCACATTCCCAGGTAAATGGTGCACACGTACACGGCCCACTACGTGATCTAAAAGAAAACAGGACTCATCGGACCAGCTGACCTTCTTCCACTGCTCCATGGTCCTGTTCCGATGTTTGCGTGCTGACGGTGGACATTGGTCATTATGGGCACTCTGACCGGTCTGCAGCTACGCAGCCCCATATGCAGAAGAGTGCGATGCACTGTGTTCTGACACATTCCTTTTGTGACCGCCATTAAAATTTTCTGTGACTTGTGCCACAGGAAACCTTCTGTCAGTTCGGACCAGACTGGATAGCCTTCATTGCTCTCACACACCAATAAACCTTGGGCGCCCAACACCCTGCTGCCGGTTTGTCCCTCCTCAGACCAGTGTTGGTAGGTACTCACCACTGCTGACTGGGAGCATCCCAAAGGCCTTGCAATTTCAGAGATGCTCTGACCCAGTCGTATGGCCATAAGAATTTGGCCCTTGTCAAACATGCTCATCTCATCCCCTACATCAAACACGCTGACTATGACAACTAATTGTTCGCTTATCATCTAATCTACCCAGACCTTGACATGTGCCCTTGCTTGGAGATGATCAACTTTATTCACAGAAAGTTGAATCAGTTCATGTGGACACAAGGTTTATTGAGAGAAACGTCTGACTCCCCATTCAAACCATTGTTCCTCCCCATCAAGGATGTGCACATCCTCATTCTTGAAAGAGTTGGCACAATTCAATTCAATTTATTGTCATTAATTCAATGACAATAAATTGAATTGATCTGTAGATGGGTGTAGACTGCGGAGTCCTGGGATCAACTTTAATCGGTTCACCTGTGAGTGGTCAATGTTTTGGCTCATCAGTGTACATCACAACACTGTTCTACTGGATGATTGACTGCCTGTTCAACACAATCACCACATCACCATCACCTTTCAAAGGAACGACTTATTAATGGAGAAAAGTCGCGGATTGCCGCTTTAATAGATATCTAACCATTTTTGTGGAGTGTGCTCTCAGGAGGGGAGGGGTCTGGAGGAGAATGTCCATCCATCATCCACTTAAAGCGGGACTGTTGTACCCCCAGGTCCTTCATACCTCCGGGACCTCCCATCACAGAGCCCCCTAGGTCCAGACCTGACAGGTTGATTCCAGAAGTGAACCCTGTCCAGAGAGGACAAGTTAGTGAGAATGAAAATGAAAGTGAAACGAGACACATACATAGGTGCTTTAAATTGTTTTGCTGTATTTTTTTCTTAAATTTTGACATTTGATTTGTATTAGCACACACAATTGGTCATGAACTCTTTTGGATTGTACTGAATGTGTAGTGAATGAGTCTGTATAGGGCCAGATACTCACCAGAGTACCCACTGTGGGTTTTCTGGTGCAGGTCGGCCATTGGTCCACCTAGGCCAGGGTGAGGCAGGGAGTCGGCTCCGGGCAGTTTAGGAACCCCTCCAGCTCCTCCAGCAAAGTGGGAGGGAGAGAGTTTAGAGCTGCCCCCGAGTCCCCCAAGACCCCCGGCCTGCTGCTGCCTCTGCTGCTGGAGGACTGCCATGATCCGGGCCAGCTGGGGGGGTGGGGTGGAGGATATTAGCAGGGAGTGAGAAACATTCACTTACCTCATGTAAACCAAAGATCCCATTTCAGCTGGGTGAGGCAGTTGCCAGGTTGTTAAGACAACGATTCTAGTGACTGGACAGTCGCCATTTTAACTCCTTGACGGTGAACGAGGGAAGCTTTATGCTCCTCTCACCCACCACCTTGGTGCCCTCGGGCAAGGACACAGATCAGTGGCCAACATTCAAAGACCGTGGTTGTTTCTTGGTTGCCTTCATGTAAATGTGAAGTGTATAAATGTACACAAAAACATATTTGAGCAAAGGAAAAGAGAGCGACCTTCTTGTTACCACAGCCACCATGCAGACCCAAGGCAATGCCCAATACTAATTAACAGCAAGTGTGTGTGTGTGTGTGTGTGTGTGTGTGTGTTGTGTGTACCTGCTGGGGGTCAGCTTGCTGCCGGACATTCTGTGTAAACTTCCTCTGGTTTTGCAGCAGCTGCTGCTGTTGAGGCTGCTGTTGCAGAAGAAGCTGACAAGCCTGAAGGAAGGAAAAGAAAGAAAGAACAAGAAAGACACAGAAAGAACAACAGAGAGCAAGAGTTCAATAGAGACAAGAAAAACGACCACCAGTTATTTCATTCAGGAGTAATGTTATATTCTGGGTAGATGTTATATTCTGGGGGGGTGGTCCAAACCCCTCCCCCTTTTCTCCCCAATTGTAATCGGCCAATCACCCTATTCTCCCGAGATGTCCTGGTTGCTGCTATGCCCCCTCTGCCGATCCCGCTGGGAGGGCTGCAGACTACCACATATCTCCTCTGATACATGTGGAGTCACCAATGAGGAGTTTCACCAGGGGGACATAGCTCGTGGCAGGATCACGCTATTCCCCCCAGTTCCCCCTTTCCCCCGAACAGGCACCCCGACCGACCAGAGGAGGCGCTAGTGCAGCGACCAGGACACACACCTGCATCCAGCTTCCCACCTGCAGACACGGCCAATTGTGTCTGTAGGGACGCCCGACCAAGCCGGCGGTGACACGTGGATTCGATCCGGTGATTCCTGTGTTGGTAGGCAACGGAATAGACCGCCATGCCACCCGGATGCCCATATTCTGGATTATTGTTAGCCCTTACAGAGATGCATTTATAAAATTAAACGTCACTCCTCACCAGTTGGAACTGGATGTGCGGTGGGTAGATGCTGCTCAGCATGGCGATGTGTTGGGGCGACAGCTGTGGGGGAAACACACCTCCCCCGACCCCTGTGACCCCGCCCACTCCCCCAACACCCCCGATGTTCCCACTGGGAGGGGCCATCTGCTTCAGCATGGAGCCTGGCACCTGGACACAAACCAAACAGAGGGCACACTGGTAACCATAGGAACCTGGAATCCGTCTCCCCCCCGATGCTGTAACCTCTAGTGACCACATGAACCATTGTGCACCATGGCGAGGTCTTTGAGTTTCTCTCCGTGCTGGATGTGTTTATTTAATCGGACGTGTTACCTGATGGTTAACAGTTGACTGACAAATCAACTGGGGAGTGACAGAGAAACTGCTGCCAATTCCTAGAAAAAAGGAGCGTCACCGAACTGTCATCTAGAAACAAGAGGGGAGCATAATCAATGTTGCACTGGAAAGTCCGTCATTTTCTACCTCATAGATATTTTTTCCTGCTTGAGGAAATTTGTACAATAAAAGTTCATCACATCAGATCAACCTTCATACATACTTAGAAATAGACGTTCATCCATCCAAACAGTCAGACACGGGTACACAGGTACAACCATTTACTACATATAAATGTGCATGACGTTTAATGGGACTTGGGTACACACGCTGACATGGACTATCACTGTGGTATGTACAAACAAAGGTTCATCAGGATAACTACAGAACTTAATGTTTTAAAAGCTAATCAGAGTAATATATGGAAATGTTTTTCACATGAAAAAGTCTGACTGCACAGATTCCCAGTTGGGATGAAGTGTGAACTACACAAACATATGAAGCTAAATGTTAGACTTCTGGCATATCTTTCCGTTCAACACTTTTTATTGGGGCTGTATTCAAGCAAAAAAAAAAAAAAAAATCTTGGTTGACTGAAATTGTGGCTAATTCTCAACCAATCGACTGGTCGCAGGGGATCTGCACATTATTCATCGGCGATCGCTCCAGGTCGAGTATGATGATCCTCCTGGAGGGTCCCTATTGTGGATCTTCAAGTGGCTAAAGAGGCCAATTCTGGAACCACAAACTTGCTTGCAGTGTGGGCACTGATGTGAGGTGGTGGACGTGGAATGTGGGAAAGCCTTTTAGGTGGGGACTCTCTCCTTTCTTTGCTGCTGCTTGACTCTGGCAGCCTGTTGGACATCGTCTTCATGGAATGTGGCTCCTTCACATAAACTGTCCTGTTTTGCTTTGTTTTTTTTATGTTCCCCCCCCCCTTTTCTCCCCAATTGTATCCGGCCAATTACCCCACTCTTCCCAGCAGTCCTGGTCGCTGCTCCATCCCCTCTGCTGATCCAGGGAGGGCTGCAGACTACCACATGTCTCCTCTAACACGTGGAGTCGCCAGCCGCTTCTTTTCCCCTGACAGTGAGGAGTTTCACCAGGGGGACGTAGCGCATGTGAGGATCACTCTATTCCTCCCAGCTCCCCCTTCCCCCTGAACAGACGCCCCGACCTACCAGAGGAGGCGCTAGTGCAGCGACCAGAACACATACCCACATCTGGCTTCCCACCTGCAGACACGGCCAATTGTGTCTGTAGGGACGCCCGACCAAACCTGACGTAACACGGGGATTTGAACCGCCAATCCCCATGTTGGTAGGCAACAGAACAGACTGCTACGCTACCTAGACGCCCCTAAACTGTCCTGTTTTGAGCAAGGACTTTCCAATTAGAGCTGTTTACATGGAATTTTGAAGTTGATCCCAATGTTGTCCTTGAAATGCTTTTTCTGACCCCAGGTGCTCGTTGGCCAGCATTTAGTTTTGAGTAGAGGACCTGCTTTGGGAGGGGTGTGTCAGGCATTTGTATTACATGGCCTGTCCATCTCAGCTGGTGTTTAATGATGGTGGTGGCAATGCTATTGATGTTTGCTTCCTCAAGAACACTGATGTTAATCTCAAGAACACTGATGTTAATGCACTTCTCTTTCCAGCTGATACACAAGATTTTTTCACAGGCATCTCTCGTGATAGGACTCCAGGACTCTTATATGCCTACCGTAGGTAGTCCAGGTCTCTGCACCATATACAAGTGTGGGCAAGATAACAAAAAGACCAGTAGCTTGGCTTGACCTGCTTGCAAAGACCAGTAGCTTGGTCTTTGCAAGCAGATCAGAGTTGTCAGACTCTTCTACTGAGCTTTGCAAAAGCCCCACTGGCACAGCAGATGCGATGGTGTACCTCGCTGTCGATGTCTGTCCTTGAGGAGAGATAACTACCAAGGTAAGAGGACTGGTCCACATTTTCAAGGCTTACACTGTCAATTGTTATTTTTGGCGGGGGGTGCGGAGGAGGAGGAGGAGTCTGGTGGGGGCTGATGGAGGACCTTGGTCTTTTTTATGTTCATGACTAAACCAAGTAGTGTGTGCAGCCTGGCTAAAGCAACACCTTTGCACGGAAGATCTTTTTCTGTGTGGGTGACGATAGCGTTATCATCTTCATATTTCAGCTCAATGATGGATGTGTAAAAGATCTTGAACTTGGCTTTGAAACAGTTTAAGTTGAACAGCTTGCCATCTGTTTTATAGATGATGTGGACACCAATGGGCAAACTATGACTGACTAGGTGGAGAATGGCTGCAATGAAGACTGAACAGGGTAGGGGCAATGATGCATCCTTGTTTTATGCCAGTTTCTACCCTTGAAAGGTTCAGTCTCACTGCCATTACAGAGGACTGTTGCTGACATGTCGTCATGAAGGAGCCTCAGAATCCTGATGTACTTTTCCGGACATCCACACTTTGACAGTATTGTCCAGAGGGCCTGACGGTTCACAGAGTCAAATGCTTTGGTAAGGTCGATGAAGACCATGTATAGTGGTTGTTTTTGTTTTGAATTTTTTTTGTAACTGTCTGGCTGTGAAGGTCATGTCAGTTGTGCCATGAGCAGGACAGAAACTGCACTGGGATTGTGGATTTAGAGAACGCATATGACAGGGTGCTGAGCGAGGAGGTGCGGTATTGTATGAGGAAGTCGGGGGTTACAGAGAAGTATGTATGAGTCTCTTGAGGAGAATGCAGGCAATAATCTTTCCAGTTGTGGGCAGGAGTGAGATGCCCCTGTAGTTTCCACACTCTGTCTTGTCTCCCTTTTTAAAAAGGATGACAATAAGTGTATCTCTGAGGTCTGTGGGTATCACCTCCTTATCCCAGATCTTCATGATGAGAAGTCCCTCTGGCCTTCAGGATTTTGACTGAAATCCCATCAGGGTCGAAGGCTTTGTTGTTGCGCACTGTGTTAAGATGGTATCACGAACGTCCAACAGGCCTGGAGGGTCACCCATGCCTTCCTTCATGGGACACTGTGGAATTCTATCAAGGATCTCCTCATCAACAATTGTTCTCTGGTTTAACAGTTTCTCAAAATGTTCTTTCCAGTGAGCCTTGACCTCATCATCTGTTTTTAGGATCTTTTGTTTATTCATAAACCAGAGGGAGTTGGATCCGCAGTAGCTGGGTCCGTATACAGCTTTAGTGGCATTGAAGAAACCCCTTATGTCACCTGCTTCTGCAAGATTTTGGAAATAAGATGTTCAATTTCCTCATCAGTCACTAAACCAGTCTTGGTTTCTTTTTGTGTTTAAACCAAGGACTTCTCTCGGCTAGTGTTCAAGATGGTGGTCTTCAGTGAACTCCTGTCCTCATCAGTCCTTGGGTCTGTGATGGGGGGGTGGGGGCAGTGATATTTTATTTCATTTCATTTCATGTACTTGCATACATGAAATGAAATGACAAATAAAGTGTTCCCAATTCCTGATTCCAGTGTGCCTTGATGTCATCAGAGTACTCTGGTGGCAGGCTCACGTAGTGGAGCTTGGAGGAGCCCTCGTGTCTCAGGCATTTCTAGGTTCCTGATGTTTAGGCTGGGGCGGGATTGCTTTTTCTTCCCTCCTTTTTGGGCATTAGTCTGATGGCCATAATTGAGCGGATGAAACGGTGATCTGTCCAGCATCCATCCGTACTGGTCACTGCCCTTGTTAGATGTACATCACGCCCATCTCTGGCTCGGACAATGACATAATCAGATGCCAGTGTTTGGAGCGAGGATGCATCCAGGATGTTTTGAATTTTATTTTCTTACTGAAAAGGGTGCTGGTGATATGAAGATTGTGTTCTACACACTTGGTCAGGAGGAGAAGCCTATCGGAGTTAATGTGTCCTACAACCTCTTTCCCAATAGTGCCTCTCTGTGTTCTGTAATCCTGACCAACTCTCGCATTGAAGTCCCCCAGAAGGATGATTTTATCTTTTTTTGGGATGCCTGACAAGATGTTGTCTAGACTGGCATAGAAAGCTTCTTTGACATCCTCTTGTGAGTCCAGAGTGGGAGTATATGCACTCACAACGGTGGCCATCTGGTCGCTGTCCAACTTAGGCTGAACTGCCATTAGGTGTTCGCTGATACCCTGGGGCAAATCAGTATGCTGGCTGACCAGGCTGTTTCAAATGGCGAAGACAATCCCATGTATCCTGGGTTCACCAGCAGGCTTTCCTTTCCAGAAGAAGGTGTATCCTCCCTTTTCCTCCCCCAGTTGTCCTTTTTCTGCCAGTCTGGTCTCAGATAGGGCTGCAATGTAGATGTTAAAACTCCATAATGCCCTGGCTACAATGGCTGTTCTGTCTCTCTGGCCATTTGCATGAGTCACTGCCCAGAAGAGTGCGCACATTCCAGGCTCCAAAATTAATTTTCCTGTGTTTCGGACCACATAAAGGAGATCCCACTGGACATGGTAATCCAGCCAAGAAGTTGGTTAGGAAGACAATTTTTAGGGCACCTTTTTTAGCTCCTTCCTCTACTGAGATGAGCAGCGTGGACCCTGAAAAAGGCTGCTCAGTCATGGGTGAAGGTGCTGAAATACTCTCCTGCCTCAATCAGAGTCCAACGACTCGACTTTTTTTTAATGTGGGGAGACTGGTGCACGAACAGTCACCACACAGTCCTTGAAAGAGACGGACCTGCAACCAACGGCATGGACTCAATGACAGTCGGGGGTTCCCCCCTTCTGCAGCTTTCCTCAACTTCCATCGTATTATCTCCAGATTAACAAAATCGACCACAACACTGAGTGTACTCTACCTGGTCGCCTTATTAGCCTAAATGAATTATAAATGAACATAAAAAGCTAGTATTTGCAGCATATAAAATAATTTTAACCTAATCATTTCATACTGAAACTAGTCTGCATGGGCTAGCAGTTAGCTTTGCCCTACTTTTTAGTGTTCACATTAGGTAATAATATACCTTAAAACATTTTAAGTCCCCTTTGGAACTATTATTGTAAAACACACATCACCATGACACCTCTGGAGTGTGGGACTGTGTGAGATAGAGAACAGAATGAAAACTTAATGGAAACGCTGACGTTACCTGTGGTGACAGGAACTGATGAGGCACTTGCGCTCGTATCCCTGGGGACGGGTTTATGGGTGGCGCACTTGGCTGGTGTCTGGACTGTGCCATCCCTCCACCGCTGCCTAGCATGTTGTGACCGCCCTGAGATGAGGCACGGAGGAAGGAGGGGGTGTTAAAAAAAAATGTAAATGCCATGAAAGGAAAAACAAATGGACACATCACAACTGTGCAGACACACCGAAAAACAGTGACCAGTCAAAATGGAGGAGACACTTTTGCAGACATATTTGTATGATTACATAAATGAGGATGGAAATACACATGAATAGTTCTCCATCCGGGTAGCGACATCTCCACTTTGAAACGATGGTCTGATAAATGAGCCACAAACTGGTATCTTACTTGTCTAAGGGGAATAGTGTGGTTGTAGAGGGGGTGGGACTTGTAGACAGTGGGTGGAGAGTACAGAGAGCAAGGACCCTCCTCCCCAAGGCACCCATCCTGATTGATGAAAGGCAAGGTCTGTCACACGACAGCCAATTGAAGTTGCCCAATTTGAGTGGAGGGAGGGATGAGAAGAGGCAGAGAATGGGGCCAGGAAGGTGGGACAAAGACAAAGACAGGACCCACAGGAGATAAGAAAGGAAAGGGATAAAAAGACAAACAGTTAAGTAGACAAAAGAGACAACAGAGAGGAGATACCACATAAGTGGCAGCAAGCTGTTACCTTGTCATAATAAGATCCTGCGTCTCCAGGGCCCACCTCTTTGGAACTCTGTGAACGATAGGCCACCCCCGGTCCTCTTCCTCCTTTTCTTATGTCTCCATTGTAGTCGCTCATCCCCATACCTCTCTTGTCTCCATCCATCTTCTTGTCCTGAAGGGAACCTGGAGCCAGGTCTATACTCCTGCCGCTGGGATCATCCCCCTTGTTCAGCAAGCGAAAGTGAATGTTAGGGTAGGATAAGGCTGGAAACTAGTTCCTACACTAGAAATTCATTACCAGTGCTACAGCGATAATCATTCCAATAGCCTTCTTTCTTTGATGAAAAAGTATTTTACCATGGGGCAGAATAATGCATACCCGACATTTTGAAACTTCACTGCTTTTTATATCTTCAAATCAACATTGAGACCAGAGATCTGCTTGACACTACTAAGTACTGTTTCTGACCCTGAACTGTTATCACAGATCTCATCAGAGCGACATTCACTATCACCACCATGTCCAAAGTGGGAAATAAACTTGAGACATGCTGGTAAATTTTGTCTGCGGCTGGTAAACTGGTGCTGCTCCATTAACCAACAGGTAAACCAACAGCTTTCTGGAGGTCCTGTTCCCTAAAAATCTGATAAGCCAGTAAAATAGTAAAAACAGTTATTTTGACTGATGGCTGCTGTGACTAACCAAAAAGAAAGCTATCTTTTTTTCTATTAGCATATGTGTCGATACCGTAATACAGTGTGCCTGCCAGTGATGGACTGGCTTGCATCTGACAAACTTGTTGAGGTGTTGCTCCATGTGAACCAGAATCTTTGCAACGCCAACATGCCATGGCATACTATGACACCGTTACTGGTTGTCAAGGTGTACAAGCCACACAACTTAGTATGACTGTAGTTGTCACGAACCAACAGTCATTTAGGGGTCCTATTGTGCTCCAAAAATCCACGTGGATGGTAAAATAGTGACTGGCTTGTGTGAATTTGATTGACACACTGGTTTTCCTTACCAGTAGCCCCATGTTGGAAAACTGTCTGTTGATGGGGTTCATCCATGAGTCCCCTGATCCGGCCTTCAGAGGACCCTGAGGAGCAAATTGAAAGAGAGGGGTGTGTTATTCCATCTGTCGTTTCCACAAAGAATTTTCACTGACATTTTGCATAATAAAGAGCCAAGGAAAATAATCTTGAATCTCCTCTTGTAATTTGGCAGTGGATCCTCACCTAAAGCTGTTTTTTCTCCCTGTTTTTCTCCCCAATTGTACTTGGCCAATTACTCCACTCTTCTGAGCCGTCCCGGTCACTGCTCCACCCCCTCTGCCGATCCAGGAGGGCTGCAGACTACCACATGTCTCCTCTGACACATGTGGAGTCGCCAGCCGCTTCTTTTCACCTGACAGTGAGGAGTTTCACCAGGGGGACGTAGTGCATGGGAGGATCACGCTATTCCCCCCAGTTCCCCCTCCCCCCCGAACAGGTGCCCCGACCGACCAGACGAGGCGCTACTGCAGCGACCTGGACACACAACCACATCCAGCTTCTCACCTACAGACACGGCCAACTTTGTCTGTAGGGACACCCGGCCAAGCTGGAGGTAACACGGGGATCCGAACCGGCGATCCCTGTGTTGGTAGGCAATGGAATAGACCACTACGATACCCGGACACTCCACTTAAAGCTCTTTCATTGGATATTAGTAATGTTATGGTACCATTACTTCAATTATTCTTATTATGACCTTAAAAAAAACAGGGCAAACGTTCAAAATTTGATGAGGCTGTAAGAGCCTCGTCCCTGCCGAAAATGTCACTCTCTTCAGATATCTTGCCCAAAACAAACCCACCTTGCTGCTGGCCTTCTTCCCAGCATGGCCCTGTCCCCAGCCCCCGTTGCTTCCCTGCCCCCAGGACGAGCCGCTTCCCTGCGAACCAGCGCTGTTCCACATGCCTCCTGCTTCCTCTTCCTCTTCCCAGCTAGAGTTACGGGTTGCGGCCACTGAGCTCTCGCTCTCCCCCCAGCCATCTTGCATAGACTTTGAACCTGTCAGAGAGGCGGAATCGCGGTCAATGTTGACAACTTGCCATGGATAAGCAGTGTGATGGCTACTGATTATGCCATTAAGACATCTGTTAAGTTATTGTAACCTTTGGCCTGCAATACCTGGAAAAATGTTGCACGCACATTTCCATCATCGAATGCCCGTCAGCCGACCCAACACAGACAAAATACAGCTATACAGCCACAATTTTATGGCAACAGGGAGTTAAAAACTACAATTTAAAGTCAGAGTAAAACCAGTGATGAGATTTACATTTTTATGTCTAAAAACGTGGAACACGTCATAACAAAGCCTGCATTTTTTTATTCGCAAATGACTAACGTTGTGTTTGAAACCTTTAACCATAACTGTTCTCAACTGTTTCATGAACTGTGAGGGCGTGGTCCAGTCCTGATTAATATTCATGACCTGACCTTGAAGCAACAAATACAGGCAAGGGTTGGCAGTTAGAATGGGCGGGGTTTCATGGTTTGATGATTTGATCTGATTGGCTCTGAGTAAATGAGTGTCTGCTGACACCTTGAGGATCAGTAAAAGAGATCAGCTAAAAGAAGCTGAACTAGGGGAGCTCTTCTAAAAAGAAAAAAAAAGGGAAAAACTGATTTCTACCTTTAATACGATTTAAGCAATGCGTGATGCTAGAAAATGTTAATGTTTCAATTTCCGTCCAACTTAAACACAAGTTGTCAGGTGTGCGTCACATGGGGTGAAGCCTATGTTTTTATTTGAAGTTTTTTTTTTTTAATTTCCTTACCAGATTTGACGGGGTTTGGGGAGGGGTTGCCCCAGCCTGAAGCCTTGCCTGCACTATCGTCAGGTTCTCCCCAGCCGGTAGGGGTGTCGCTGGGCTTGCCCCAGGCTGCTGTACCATTATCGACGGTCAAGCTGGTGGGAGAGGTGCTGCCCCAGCCTGATGGACCTGGAGGGGCACAAAGGCAGCACAATTAACATACTAGATTACTTTCACTTCATACATGGAGGTAAGTACAACAATCTTTATGACATTTTCCTATAATTTGACAAATACTGCAATATATCACGGTGTTTGCTGTATTATATTTTTTTTTGTTGGATTTTTCCCCCTCTTTTTCTCCCCAGTTGTATCCGGCCAATTACCCCATTTGTCCGAGCCATCACGGGTGCTGCTCTACCCCCTCTGCTGATCCGGGGAGGGCTGCAGACTACCACATACCTCCTCCGATACATGTGGAGTCACCAGCTGCTTCTTTTCACCTGACAGTGAGGAGTTTCACCAGGGGAATGTAGCGCGTGGGAGGATCACGTTATTCCCCCCAGTTCCCCCTCCCCCCCGAACAGGTGCCCCGACCGACCAGAGGAGGCACTAGTGCAGCGACCAGGACACATACCCACATCCGGCTTCCCACCCGAGCAACGGAACAGACCCCCACGCTACCTGGACACCCAAAATTAACTTTTTTCATCCTGCAACTGTCCTGAATTCCACTTTCAACTGTCACAGACTTAACGACCATTGCCCCATATTGAAGTTTTTTTTTCCATTCTATATAAATATAGTTTAATAACTTTGTTTCAGTAACTTGCAACACTTCATTGACTCACTCTGGTCCGCCATGGAAGTTCTGCTAGTTGTTCCCTGCACTTACAGCTGAATAAAAAATTTAAATTAGGCGGGGCTGTGGGCATGTTTTTGTGCTTTAGAACACGCCCATCCATTATCCAAACCGCTTATCCAATTAGGGTCGCGGGGATGCTGGAGCCTATCCCAGCAGTCATTGGGCGGCAGGCCGGGAGACACCCTGGACAGGCCGTCAGTCCATCACAGCCAACAACTTTAGAACACAACTGCCATTAAACAACCACAAAATAATGTTTTATTTCTCTTGCTGCTTTGTTGTACCGCCACTCCCTCTCTTCATTCACTCTCTAGCTCGCTTGACCACCGCTCCTCCCTCTCTTTTTCTCATCTTTTTTAAAACGAGTTGGGGCATGAGCAGCTGCTGTCAGACTGTGCCTGCGCTGGAAACACAAGTGTCTGCCAGAGCTCCGACAGTCACTAGAAGCACATTCATGGCCACTGGTGAAAGTCTGTGTGGTACCTGTGTGTTGTAGCTTAGCTAGCGGTGCAGCACTGAGAGGCTGTCTGGTGTAGGGCTGTGTACAATACGATACGTATCACGATACAGGGGTTACTATTCAATATATTATGATATATTGCGATTTCATAGGCCTGTGTTCTTTGTGCTTATACTACTTCCTGTTTATGTTTACGTTGTTGGGTTGGAGTGGAAGAGTCAAATGGCTGAAGATAGATTACAACACTGTTGTCTAGCGGTCGTGGGGTTACACACAACACAAAATGTTAGTCACAAACCTTTACATGTAAGGGGGGGAAAAATCGATACAGTGGTTTTGAGAATCGATACAGTATCACAAAAGATGGCATCGTGATACTCGAGTGTATCGATATTTTCTTACACCCCTAGTCCGGTGTGTGTCTGTTGGAGTGTCAGTACGTAGCCGCAGCCCCGCCGTTTATCATGTTAATGTTACCGTCGTCAGCCCTTAATATCTTAAGCTCCGTATATAACACAATTAGTTATCGCCCCTTGTGTTGCGTTTACCGCGACAGAAAAGGAATAGGTATTTGGTTTATTAGCACGTCGCCTTATCAGACCGCTTATCGCTAGCAGCAGCTCTGTGGCACAAACTGAGGCTGAGGTGAGCAGTGTGCTGATATCTATACTTGGCGGCATTTCTTTTCTGTGACACTAATGTACTGTTAATAAATAATGTACATTATCCGACTATTAAATACTGGTTTGTGAACGATCAGCAGCGAAGGGGAAACAGATTCCAGTAGGATCACAGGGAGTCGAAACGGTGCATCTGGACACAATGAGAGAATGACTGATGAACTGATTCAACTTTCTGTTATTTCCTTACCTGAATTACTGAGCATGCATAAAGACATTACAGTAGGACGTACTCTTTACTCGCACACCGTGCTCGTAAATAATTTTTTGGTTCACACACATCTATTTTTAGGCGCACTGTAGAGCCCTGAAAGGCCTTACCCATCCATTATTTGGAAGTTGTCACTTAACATCTAGTTGTCTGTGATAAAAGTAGTTGGTGAGTTCTGGGACTGTACCATTAGTTTCCTGCTCTTTACTGTGAATTTATTTATAGGGCAGCTCCAAAGTTCAAAGTTGAATGTATTGCACAGGGAAACCGGATCAGATTGTCAAATCTCTTACCCACAGCTGAAGCTTTTCCAGAAACATGTCCAGGGTTCACGTCCCTGGTGCTGAGTCCTGACGTCTGCCTACTGGGCTGCTGCTGTAATGGAGGCCCCAGCGGCTGCTGCTGGGCAGGAGCCTGACCATGCACTGGCAGCTGTTGGCCACTGGGGGTGCTGTTCTTATCCCACAGGTTTACTGGCTTGTAATTGTAATGGGTTGGGTCTCCCCATGCTGATGTCCCATCATCTATCTCATTCTTCCTGCTAATGGACTGTGGCGAGGGCTCTTCCCAGCCACTTGGCTCCGATCCACCTCCACCTCCTCCAGGGCCACTGGGGATGGGCCCAGAGGTCCAGCCTGAGCTTTGGTTCTGATTCTGGGCTTGGGAGACAGGCTGCCGCCCCCAGCCGCCTTGCATAGCCCCTTGGTCCAGCGCTTGCTGCTGCGGTGGGTGCTGATTGCGGGGCTGTGATTGTTGCAGTGGTGCCTGCGGGGCTTTGACGGAGCCCGACTGGCCATTTGGCATCTGGTGCACTTTGCTTCCTCCCCCATTTCCTCCATTCCAGCTCTGATGGGGTTTGGACCCCGAGTCCCCCATCCCACCTCCTCCCCCACTACCCCCTCCTGCCCCCCACGCTCGTCGAGGGGTGCCGTTGTCCCAGCTCCCCCACGTACCCAGGTTGGACTCACCACCTGAGTTTCCTCCTCCGCCTTTCCTCTCCTCCCCCCATCCCACACCATCTTCTCCTCCTCCAGCTCCGCCATTGTTTGATTTGGGCTCTCGCTCACTCCAGTCCCCACCTCCCCCAGCCCGCTGCCCTAACCCCCACCCACCTCCTCCTTCTGCTGCTGCTCCTCCTCCCTCCCTTCCCATCTCTCTCCACCCACTGGTCCCTTTCTCTTCCTGACTCTCTCCCCAGCGTCCACCTGCTGGGTTACCCTGTTGTCCGACCTCTCCCCAGCCTCCTGCGTTTCCCCCTCGGCTGCCCCTCCATTCCTCATTGCCCCACCCTTTGGCTCCCTGACTCTCTCCGGTACCCATCCCTCCTCCGCCCCAACCCACAGCCTTCCCTTGTTGGCTGTGCCCTGGCGCCAGTCCTCCTGCCCCTGTACTGGCCCCAGAGGTCATTGGCCCAGATTGTGAGACACCCGAATTCCTCATGTTGGGCCCCGACGGTGGGGGTCCTCTACCACACTGTGAGGCCCCACTACTGCTACTGTTGCTGCTGCTCTCCCAGCCATCACCTGAGGACCCAGCAGAGGGGCCCAAGGACGGATTGGTCCCTGAACCCATTGGATCAGATCCCAGGGCAGAAGAACCACCAGAATACTGAGAAGAGGAGGAACCAAGAGATGACTGTGGGTGTTTGGACGAAGCTGATGATGATGATGATGATGATGAGCTGCCTCCTCTGCTTCCTCCTACTCCTCCAGCTACTGCTGCTGCTTCTCCATCCAGGTCCCAGGCTGTGTTCTGTCGGATCTGGGTCTGGCCCCAGCCTGTGTTGGACAGCACGCGAGGGTCCAGGTCAGCCCGGTTGAGCAGGTTCTGTAAGGCAGCTTCAGCATTTGGCGCAGTGCGCTGGACCCGATGACTGTGCCCGCTCTGACCTGACCCGCTCCGGGAGTTTCCACTGCTGGTCAATGACCCTCCTCTTCCTCCGTGACCTCCCGCTCCTCCTCCTCCCCAGTCCCCAACATCTCCTTCTCCCTTCTGATTGTCCCAAGCTCTCGACGTAGTGGGGGCAGGAGGGGAAGAGGAAGAGATAACAGGGGGGTTGCTAGCAATGCTGCCCCCACTGCTGCTGCTGTTACTGCTGCAGGCTCCACTGATCCGCTCCCCACCCGCATTAGCCCCGCCCACACCAGCCGAACTCCCACTCCAGTCCTCACCTGACTGCCCCCGCTCCCCACTCACTCCTGATGACCCCCACCCTCCCTGAGATAGCCTGGAGGTTTGACCACCACCCCCACTGCTTCCAGCACTGCCCCAGGCATTACCCCCAGTCGGGGGACCCGGATACCCCCATCCTGAGGTCCCAGTATCCCCCTCAGCAGCTCCAAAACCACCTCCTCCCCACCCATCAGTCCTTGAGGCACCCGTTTTGGAGTTAGCAGCAGGGTAAGAAGGCTGGCCCCTCCATGAGGAGGCAGGGTCTCCACCACCTCCCCCTCCAACTCCTCCACCCAAACCACAGTCCAACACCCCCTCCTCCCCTGACATTTTTGGTCCCGCTGATCCGCTTTCCCACTTCCCCCCTCCCACCTCTCTGTCTCTGGATTGCATTTGGTGAAGTTGGTGCTGATGGGCGTTTGATTGATTCACAGATAAAGTCGGGTGACCCCCTAGCACCCCGACGGTCCCGCCTCCCAGCCCAGGGCCATGGGAGGTGGGGTTGTTGGCAGACAGAGACCCCCCAGAGCCCTGGTGGTGGAGGGAAGACGGACCCCCATCCCCTGCAGCGGAGGACCCGTCCTGCTGCACCAGGGCAGGCCAGGCAGAGGGGTTGGCATTTGGGTTGAAGTTGGCACCTGGAATCCCACTGCTACCATCGACGGGGCCATCGGCATCATGGCTCCCTGGCACAGAGGACGCTTTGGAAAGCGAGGGGGGCTGTTGCAGCAGGTTCCCCGCAGAGGCTGCTGCATTCCCCCCTCTAGGATGACCATGTGAGGCAGTCGTCCCCCACGCCACGCCTCCGGACGACTGCATACATTCACTGGGCAAAGAGAATGAGGAAGTGGGTGTGGACTGGTTGCCAGAGGCACTGATGCTGCTCTTCACAGGCATTCCATTGCTGCTGCCGCTGCCGCCCACACCAACCACAGTGACTGAAGCTCCTCCTCCTCCGTCACTACCGGCGATGCTAGGCCACTCCTCCAGGTCGTTGCCATCTACGATCACCTTCTCCCTGCCCTGAGTGGAGGCCTGGCCACCTGAGCCTGCCCCCCACATGGAATTTGCATAATTAGAAGTAGTAGTAGAAGCAGCAGCTGATGAGGTGAGGGCCAGTGAGGAGGAAACTGCACTGGAATCTGCAGAAACAGATTGATGGATAAGGTAAAAAAATAAAAAAAAATAAAAAAAAAACAACAAAGACAAAAACTTTTTGTCAACAAGCTAAAACACGAAGCTGTTAATATAGAGCGTCAATTTCAATAGTTTCCAATAGGGATGTCCTGATTGAGTTTTTTTTCCGGCTGAGCCAATCTATGTCATTCAATACTGAATATCTGCCGATACCGATTCCAAGTCCTATTTCAATTTCTATGCATTAAACAGCAATACAGTGCACACTCTAAGTACATTCAAGTTAGTAAAACCAATCCAATTTTGGTAAGATATGCTTGAAAATTTAAAAGCCCTGCACTAAGAAAAAATAGCGCCAAACCATTCATAGCTTATCGTTTTAACAAGATGAACAAAAAATAAAATCAATATTAGATACAACAGCTTAACACAAATATAAAAACATTAACTAAAAAGAACAGACACTCAAGAGCGTAACATATGGATTCATTTTCCTTCATATGATTTCTTTGATTGCCTTGCATCTGACAGTCATGCTGCAAGATTTTATTACCGGCCACCGTCAGCGGCATTTTCAGCAAATGCAATCATGGAAGGGCTCGTTGCAAAAAACAATACAAAACCCCCTATTTGGGATTATTTTGTTTTTTTTAACCCCCACCCCCCACACACTTTCTCCCCAGTTATACTTGGCCAATCACCCCACAGCTCAACTCCCTCTGCTGATCCAGGGAGGGCTGCAGACTACTACATGCCTCCTCTGATACATGTGGAGTCACCAGCCGCTTCTTTTCACCTGACAGTGAGGAGTTTCACCAGGGGGACGTAGCGCGTGGGAGGATCACGCTATCCCCGCTCCCCCAGAACAGGTGCCCCGACCGACCAGAGGAGGCGCTAGTGCAGCGCCCAGGACATGTACCCTCATCTGGATTCCCACCCGCAGACACAGCCAATTCTGTCTGTAGGGACACCCGACCAAGTTGGAGGTAACACAGGGATTCGAACCGTCAAGCCCCGTGTTGGTAGGCAATGGAATAGACCGCTACATTACCCGGATGCCCTCTTATTTTGGCTTGAAATCTGACAACAACCGGCAAGCCGAAAGACATGGAGTAATTAGCGGTCTTGGCAAAAGAGCAGTGCCGGCAAACAATTCCAACTGCGCATACAGCTTTCGATCTAGTGCTCAAATATGGTTTCTGAACTGACGTTGATTTTCAGCAACGATAGATCAGACAGCAACCACTAAAGATGCCTTGATTTAGTCACTACACTGTTTTGTGAAAGACTCGCTGGAAATCAGTATGACAAGAACGTGCATATGGACCAACTCCAACTTCCAGTTCTTAATCACTCACGCTTTGAATTGTGCTTTACAGGTTAATTATTCATCAAGTTGAATTCTTGAGGAGGACAGACAGTTAAACAAAATAAAGGGACAAAAAGTGTCTACGCATGCTCAATAATCCAGGTAAGAAAATCACAGAAAGTTGAATCAGGTCATCTGGACACAACGTTTATTGAGAGAGAAACGTTTCATCACTCATCTAAGTGACCTCTTCAGTCTCAACACGACCCTCATAACGACCCAAAACGACTGGTTTTATGTATATGCAAATTGCCGTGACCATTAACTAGTTTCAATGGTCATGTGTACTATTCACAGAGGATTGGGGAATGGTTGCAATCACAGCATTGTAAGATGACGACAGACATACTATTAGCCCCCTGCCCCGTCGGTTCAGGGATGATGGTTACATAGATGGCCTCTTTGACTCCCTATTCAAACCAGCGTTCCTCCCTATCAAGGATGTGCACAACCTCATCCTTGAAAGAGTGGCCTGTAGATGGTGTAGACTCTGTAGATGGTGTAGACTGTGTAGATGGTGTAGACTGCGGAGTCCTGGCCAGGCATGTTAGCTCTCCTGTGTTGTGCCATCCTTTTGGCCACCGTCTGTTTGGTTTTCCTGATGTACAAGTCACGGCAGTCCTCCCGGCACTTAACAGCGTACAGTATATTGCTCTGTTTGTGCCGGGGGATCCGATCCTTGGGGTGCAGCAATTTCTGGCACAGTGTGTTTTGGGGTTTGAAAGCAACTGAGATGTGGCGTTTGGAAAATACACACCTCAACTGTTCTGACACTCCCACCACATGCAGAATTGCCACTGGTTTACGCTTTGACAGCTGCTGTCCTTCTCTCTTCAATCAGCTGGTCCACTGTTTGGGCGTCTTCCTGGCTTTGACAAACGCCCAGTTAGGATAACCACACTTAACCAGGGCCTGTTTAATGTGGGATTTCTCCCCTTCCCTGGCCAATGTGTCGGTGGGGACGTTGTCAGCTCGGTGGTCCAGCGTTCTGATGACTCCTAGTTTGTGCTCCAGTGGGTGATGAGAGTCAAACCTTAAGTACTGGTCAGTATGTGCTGGTTTACGGTAAACATCAACAATCAAATGTCCCCCATCACCAACTGCAATTTCACAGTGTAAGAAGGATAACCTGTCATTTTTCAAATCCTCGCTGGTGAACTTGATGTGGTTGTCCAGAGTTAATGTGGTCGGTGAAATGTGCTACATCCTGAGATTTAATTTTGACCTAGGTGTCGTCCACAAATCTGAACCAATGGCTAGGTGGTATCCCTGGATAGGACATCAGAGCCTCTTTTCCTCCATATACAAGTTGGCCACTACAGGTGAGACTGGGGAACCCATAGCACACCCATGCCTCTGCCTATAGTATTGCCCCCTGTATGTGAAGTACGTGGACACAGTTTCAGGGGCAGACACACTTGGTCAGTGCTAAGGGTGGTCCTAGTGCTAAGGATGTGACTGCAAACATTCCCAAATCCTCTGTGACTAGTACACATTGTTATTGAAACTAGTTAATGCTCACGACAATTTACATAAGAAATCGATCGTTTTCGGTCGTTATGCCACTGTATTGTTGATAAAAGTGGGGATACCTGCAGTCAGTTGAGACCGAAGAAGTCACTTATATGAGTGATGAAATGTTTCTGTCTCAATAAACATTGCGTCCAGATAAACTGATTAAATTTTCTGTGAAAAGGACAAAAATCATGGAGGGGAAAAAAAAAGAAAAGAAAAAAAATCCCCCCCCCCCCAAAAAAACAACTGCCAATCGGTCTCAGCAAATCGCCAATTGCCGATATATTAGTCCAATTGCCCAAGCCTAATTCGGACCTAACACTACTACAATAAAGTTAATTCCTATAGCAGGTAGTAAATAATAATAATAATAATAATACTTTTTACTGTATAGCACCTTTCATCGTCAGAGACGATCTCAAAATGTTTGACAGTGCATCAAAAAAACAAAAAAAACAAAACAAAACAACAAAAATATAACTTGGTTAAATAAAAAGATTTTTTGAATAAAAGTCGTCTTATAGCATGTTTTAAAGGAAGCCAGAATCTGGGGAGCCCTTGGGTAGGTACAGGAGGGCGTTCCAGAGACAGGAGGTGGCAGAGTAAAATGCCCGTCTCCCACTGAGCGGAGCTTCGTTCTGGGTGTGTGGAGGAGCAAGCAGCTGCCGGACCATTCGTACAAATGAGTCCCCCCTCACTAGCTGAACTTTGTCAGTCAGTGAAATCAGCTCATATATGGATTTCCTAGGCCTCAGGCTCACCGCTGGAAACATCTAATCTTAATAACCCATTATGAATGGAAAGAAATGAACTGGCCTAGCTGCTTTGGGTTTGACCTGTCAAAGGCTGTCGTTTACACTGACACTCACCTGAGGCAGCAGCCATGTTTGCATTTGGGCCGTCCCCACCTCCTCCTCCTCCCCCTCCGAGCAGCATGGAGGAAAGCGGTGGCTGGCCCCTCTTCAGTAGCACTTTATGGTCCTGCTGGCAGCGGAATCGCGGCGGCACTTCTCTGGGCATGTAGCGCTGCTGCTGCTGGGGCGCCACGGCCCCGCCGCTACCGCCGTTCCCGGTCCCACCGGAACTACCGGCACTGGAGGGGGTCTGTCCATTGGCCACCGCCGGGCGCTTGGCATTATTGGCGCCCGGGGGTTGGGCGGCCGAGCTGCCGGGACCCGGGGCAGCCGGAGAGGGGGAGGCAGAAGGGGTGGATCCAGGGCTGGGGGAGGCAGAGCTGCTCTGAGTGGCAGGAGACTGGGCCGATACCAGCTTGGTTGCGTCTGACACTGATGGACAGGCAAAACAGGAAGAGACACGGGGAGGGAATCAAACTCACTTCCTCATTAACTGGTTAACTGGTACAGCGGCATTTTTCTTTAAGAGTGTGTGTGCATATTTGTCAGTGGTGGAGCTATGCGGTCAATTTTGAGGCCGATTATCCTCTCCGATGTGTGGTCCTGTGCAGATTTAGAATGGCTTGTATAGGACATTTTTTTTTTGTCACCCCCCCCCCCTTTTCTCCCCAATTGTACTTGGCCAATTACCCAACTCTTCTGAACCGTCCCGGTCTCTGCTCCACCCCCTCTACCGACCCGGGGAGGGCTGCAGACTACCACATGTTTCCTCCGATTCATGTGGAATCACCGGCCGCGTCTTTTCACCTGACAGTGAGGAGTTTCACCAGGGGGACGTAGCGCGTGGGAGGATCACGCTACTCCCCCCAGTTCCCCCTCCCCCCTGAACAGGCGTCCCGACCGACTAGAGGAGGCACTAGTGCAGCGACCAGGACACATACTCACATCCGGCTTCCCACCCGCAGACATGGTCAATTGTGTCTGTAGGGGCGCCCGACCAAGCCGGAGGTAACACAGGAATTGAAGCGGCGAGCCCCGTGTTGGTAGGCACGGAATAGACCACTACACTACCTGGACGCCCCTTGTATTGGACATTTTTATCATACTAATATAATAAATCTATAATCATGTATATGGTAATAATGTATTAACTGCTGTTCTTTTTAGCATTTTTTTACATTCTCCTAACATTCTGCAAATTGTGTGTGTGTGTGGTTGGGGGGGGGGGTCCTTGGGTACAGTGCATGGTTAATTTCCCTTAGAGCAGAGGAAGAACTGCCCAACTACAGACATTCTGAATGAAATACATGGCGAGGAACAGAATGAGATTTAAATTCCACAGATGCAGATCCACAACTCAACAACTGCAAATATGAGGAACTTCACAAAAAACACAACTTCACGAAAACACACAGATATTTACAAAGAAGGAAATAACTGAGGAAGGCATAGACTTAATCGCCAGCCAGAACATTTTCACATCCAAGCCAAAAATAAAAAATAAAAAAGGTTTACACAAAAAGATAAATCAGGTGTGAGCAGACAGGTGACAGGCGGGCGCCGCTGCGAACCTGACAGCCACGTAAACTTGGCCAACACACACACAGACCTCAGGACGCTGCTTACCTTTGTTTTTTGGCTCTGCAACCTGGAAAAGACAGAGAAGCATGTTAAGTCAGGCTGATTTACAGGCTGGTTTGGACAAAGAGGATTGTCTAAAAGTGCTTTACAAGGATAATAACACAGGGCCCACCACAAACTTGAGAAACAAGGCCGACGTGTGTTTGTGCACATGTGTCGGCCTCCATGTACACGCCAAGTCACACACATCAGACCTGGCCCGAGCCGGGAAAGAACACGCCAGTTACAGGGCTGTGTGCTGGCAAGGATCTGGCCATACCATACGCATCACGATACAGGCGCTACGATTCAATATATCACGATATACTGTGATGTCATAGGCCTGTGTTCTTTGTGCTTATGCTACTTCCTGTCTCGGTTTACGTTGTTGGGTTGGAGTGGAAGAGTCACATGGCTGAAGACAGATTACAACACTGTTGTCTAGCAGTCATGGGGTTACACACAACACAACATGTTTGTCACGAACCTTTACATGTGAACAATTAAACATCGATACAGCGGTTTTGAGAATCAATACAGTATCACAAAAGATAATATCATATAGATATGTATCAGTATTTTCTTACACCCCTAGCCAGTTACCAGTTTCACCAACTAAAAAGCAAAATCAGAGCCCTGAAACTGGGATGACACTTCACCCATTCACCACTTCAAAATACAGTCTGCCAACTCACTGGTTCAGCTGAACTTGACAGGAAAACACAAGAGGCATGGGAAAGACTGGATGATGGTGGTTACACAGGGAGGGGGGAGAGGGAGAGAGAGAGGGAGAGACAGAGAGCAAGGGAGAGGGAGACAGGGAGAAGGAGAGGGAGAGGGGGAGCGAGAGAGAGGGAGAGGGAGAAATTCTCATGTCCAGGTGTGCAAAACATAATCAATTCTTTGGTACAGATCTGCTCGCTGTTGGGACTTGCTCAGTTTTAAATAATGCTGGCAACCCCAGCGTCTTATCTGATGAAACCTTCTCATCATATTGTGTTTGCTCACGTGTGTGTGTGCACGCGTGTGTGTGTTGTGTATCTGTCTGCAGCTAATCTCGCAAACTACTGGACCTATCAGCCTAAAAATGCCTGTGCACAGTGATGACTGCCTGATGAACAACCTCTCGTGGTTGCAGTGGTTCAAAACCTTCAAAAAACCTTCGTTCTCGCTTTCGCCGCTCCCTCTCTTCATTCGCTCGACCAACGCTGCTCTCTGTCGCTCCCCGATCTAAGTCAACCATGCGCACACGTGACTCACATCTACGGTTGACTTGGATCGGGAAAAAAAATGGGAAAGTTATAAAGGAACAACTCCTTCTAGGCTGCAGTCAAAACAGGAAGTGTAGCACATTCTTGTCGCTGCCCGATCTCAGTCGACCGTCGATGTGAGTTGCGCATAAATGTGAGTTGAGTGTAAATGGGTTTACCCTGCTTTATGATATTATGAAAATAAAGACAGGCTTCGACCAAAATGGTCGCATAGCAGGGCGCTCCCGTGGCTCACCCGGTAGAGCGCGTACCACGTAAGGCTGAGTCCTTACCACAGCGGCCTGGGTTTGAATCTGGCCCGGGCCTTTGCTGCATGTCATCCCCCCTCTCTCCTCTGCCTTTCCTGTCTCTCTCAGCTATTGCTATCGAATAAAGGCGGAAAATGGCCAAAAAAAACAAAAACAAAAAAAGTCTTTAAAAAAAGAAAAACAAAAAAAACCCCCGAAATGGTCGCATACTCAAGTTAGTTAATGTACTCCGTTGCTTTCTAAAAAGCAAAGGAACTTGAACTTTCCTTTGCTTTTTGGAAAGTTCAAGTTCATATTAGACTTGGTCGCATTCATGCGAGGGTCTGCACATCCACAGAATGACAGGCAACATGTTATTAGGTAGATTTTTTTCACTTGAGTGCTGTATATTACACCCCCCCCCCATATTTCCCATTCAATCAACTTTCTCCGCGTAAATCTTATAATAGCAGGAAAACACTGGTTTCTCTGTCTGTTTTTCAGTCTATTTATCCGTACACGTTACACTACCCCCCCTCCTTCAGGAAGCGCGTCCCCGCGCTTCAGCATACCAGCTCCCTCACGCCTCTGGGCGCACATCCTTCCGATGACCTCACGGTCTGACTGTCCCACTTCTGACACCAACGCAGCGAATTCAGGGGGCAGCCGGGATGCGACCCCGACTCAACAGCCCTTGGCTAACGGGTCGGACCCTTTAGTCGACTGGTTAACGTAGTCACCCGTGGTGTGGGAAACCTGGGTTCACGTCCCGACTGTGGCGGTTCCTGGGTTGCCCCCCCCCCGAATTCACTACATTGGTGTCAGAAGTGGGACGGTGAGACGGTGAGGCCATCGGAAGCACGTGCGCCCAGAGGGAGCCCGAATGGGGTGGGGGGGGGTAGTGTAACGTGCATAAATAGAGTCACTAGCCCTTGGCTAACAGGTGCATGTATCTGTACGCTGCTAATCTCGCACACTACTGGACCTGTCAGCTAATCATTTTTGTGCACAATTATGATATGATCCAGGATATCTCGTGGTTGTGGTGATTGAAAACCTCTGAAAAACCTGTCTATGCATGTTCAATAATCCATCCATTATCCAAACCGTTTATTCCAACCAGGGTTGTGGGATGCTGGAGCCTATTCCAGCATTGTTGGGTGGCAGGCGGGAAGACACCCTGGACAGGCCACCAGGCCGCCAGGCCATCACAGATGCGGAATAATCCAGGTAAGAAAATCCCAGAAAATTGAATCAGTTCACCTAGACAAAACTTTTGAGAGAAACCTTCATCAGTGACCTCTTAAGTGTGATTGAAGAGGTCACTTAAATGCCCCTTTTACACTACATGGTACCGGCTCAACTCGACTCGCGTCTGTGTCGTTTTCCATTACCGTAACAGTACCCCCTCAGTGTACCTGCTCTATTTTTTCTGGAACCCCGACAAAGGTGGCACCAGAAAAGTGGTAACAGTTAACAAAATGCCAGTACTTTCCAGTAATGGAAAACAAAAAAAGGGCAAGCTTAGTCAAGTCAAGTTGAGCCGGTACCAGTTAGTGAAAAAGGGGCATTAGATGAGTGATGAAACCTTGCTCTCAATAAATGTTATGTCCAGATGAACTGATTCAACTTTCTGTGACTCCGAAAACCTGTTTTACACAGCAACTAAGTGCTAACTCCTCAGCTGGTTTTTCACCCAAGTCTGAGCACCAGAGAGGGGGAGATACGCAAGCAGTGCCTCTGTAGTATGCTATCTCCCGGTAGACGAAAAAAGGGGTGGTTTGTCACCATGTCCGAGAGCACCGGAGAAGGGGAGATACACCTGGTGGGGATCTGCACTCTACTGAGTGCACTCTTTTAGTTTAAATGTGTGTTGTCTGTGTCTTTCTCTGTTGTTGGAAATAACCTTGCATCTCAAAATTGTAGCACCTCAAGAGTGACAGGAAAAAAAAAATCCTTTTCCAGGATACACCCATTTACGTTATAAATTGTTCAGCGTGATAGTGTTTCATTGACCTGTGTCAATGCCCATTAGGAACTATGGATCCATTTTCATTTACAATGTTAAAGACATGGAACAGAAATTTGAACTACAGGCCATTCCCCTAACAGTGATATGGTTCTTAAGAGAAATGCCCGCACCATGTGTAGCACAATATACTGGGGACACCTTCCCAATACTGCGATCCACCCTCTTTTGCCCTCAGATCAGTTGTTTTTTTATCAGGGCATGTACCTAGTAAGGTTTTAAAGGTGATGTTTTCCCATACTGACAGCAGAGAGAGGAGCTGATCATCAACATATACCTTCTGAGAGGTGTCCCTTTTCCTTTTGTCGTCTTTTTTCCTTTTCTTGTCTTCCATGAACTACGACCTCCTGTCCTGATACTTCTCTCTAGTAGGTGAAGGACAGGAAAAACAAGGGTATTGACTAATCATTCACTCCATCGTAGAGATTGCTTTATATTGTAAAACAAACTTTATTGAAGAGAGGGCTTACATAAAACACAGGCTTTCAGTGACAAATAGCAAAACACAAATTAAACCACTTAACAGTTTGAATGACTACAAGTCGATATGCAGACCACAGTGCAGCGCATGCCTGACAGGATGAATCAGCCGTCAGTGTCTTGAGCTAAGAACATTGCAGGGCATGTAAGCAACACACAGGGTAATTACGCTCGTCACAACCACGGAGAAATTGTAAGCTGATCACTCTTTTACCTCGAGCTTGCTTACAAACCTTATATGCGCAACCCATGAGAAGTCATGTCCTCTCATGAGATTTGAGGGGTAGCTAAGTGCTTGTTAGACCAGTACTGAGCACAGTTACATTGATCACAAACCAAAACGCACTGAAAACTATATGGGATCTAGTATGAGAACTTGTCTTTGTAGGTTATGAGAGCTGTGGAACAGGGAACTGGGAGTGCACACACCCACACCTTTCAGGCTGGCATATATTGCATATGTTGCATTGTCACTAAAGAACATAACTTACTGTAAGCAGTAAATCTAAGCTTAGCTGAAATGCCAAATTTAGAAGTGTACAGATGTGCGGCATTGATATATTCATAAACCTGACCTGTTTTAATTGTCTATCTGCCAGGACCCAACAGTCCTCGTGTCACCCACAGTTTTATTTCAGTGACATTAATCATCCGGCAGGTGTCAATTCTCAGAAAACGAGACTATACTGGCGCTAACATAACCAGCCCCGGGTTTAGAGCACAGGTTGGACACAAGCATGTTGGGAGCAATCAAATCGGTATGATCCCCGACAACTCCTCAGTTGATACAGTCAACAGTCAACCTGTTACCTTGTCTTGATTGTCAACCTATTATCTGGTTATCTACCTGTTATCCTGTCTTAATTATCAACCTGTTATCTGCTAATCTACCTGTTATCCTTTCTTAAAATGTTATCTGGTTATCTACCTGTTATCCTGTCTTAATTATCAACCTGTTATCTGGTTATCTACCTGTTATCCTTTCTTAAAATGTTATCTGGTCATCTACCTGTTATCCTTTCTTAAACTGTTATCTGGTCATCTACCTGTTATCCTTTCTTAATTATCAACCTGTTATCTGGTTATCTACCTGTTATCTTGTCGTAATTATCAACCTGTTATCTGGTCATCTACCTGTTATCCTTTCTTAACCTGTTATCTGGTCATCTACCTGTTATCCTTTTTAAAAATCCTTTCTTAATTATCAACCTGTTATCTGGTTATCTTGTCATAATTATCAACCTGTTATCTGGTTATCTACCTGTTATCTGTTCTTAATTATCAACCTGTTATCTGGTCATCTACCTGTTATCCTTTCTTAACCTGTTATCTGGTCATCTACCTGTCATGTTATTAATTATCAACCTGTTATCTGGTTATCTACCTGTTATCCTTTCTTAACCTGTTATCTGGTCATCTACCTGTTATCCTTTTTTAAAATCCTTTCTTAATTATCAACCTGTTATCTGGTTATCTTGTCGTAATTATCAACCTGTTATCTGGTTATCTACCTGTTATCTGCTCTTAATTATCAACCTGTTATCTGGTCATCTATCTGTTATCGTTTCTTAAGATGTTATCTGGTCATCTACCTGTTATCCTTTCTTAAGATGTTATCTGGTTATCTACCTGTTATCTGTTCTTAATTATCAACCTGTTATCTGGTTATCTACCTGTTATCTGTTCTTAATTATCAACCTGTTATCTGGTAATCTACCTGTTATCCTTTCTTAAGATGTTATCTGGTCATCTATCTGTTATCCTTTCTTAAGATGTTATCTGGTTATCTACCTGTTATCTGTTCTTAATTATCAACCTGTTATCTGGTCATCTACCTGTTATCCTTTCTTAAGATGTTATCTGGTCATCTACCTGTTATCTGTTCTTAATTATCAACCTGTTATCTGGTCATCTACCTGTTATCCTTTCTTAAGATGTTATCTGGTCATCTACCTGTTATCCTGTCTTAATCGTCAACCTGTTATCTGGTCATCTACCTGTTATCTTGTCTTAATTGTCAACCTTTTGGTACGCCTTTTTCCATGATCATAAAATCTGACCGACTGCCCTGACACACTGGCATCTATGGTGAATATATGAATCGAACCAAAGTGAAGAACGTCTTGAAAGACCAATATCACAAAGTTTTTCATACATGGAGGGTTAGGTTATTTCATACAGGAGGGTTGCATCAATCTGTTATCTGCTTATCTACCCGTTATCCTGTCTTACTGATCAACCTGTTATTTGGTTATCTATCTGTTATCCTGTCTTACTGATCAACCTGTTATTTGGTTATCTATCTGTTATCCTGTCTTAATTATAAACCTGTTATCTGGTTATCTACCTGTTATCTTGTCTTAATTGTCAACCTTTTGGTACATCTTTTTCCATGATCATAAAATCTGACTGACTGCCCTGACACACTGGCGTCTATGGTGAATATATGAATTGAACCAAAGTGAAGAACGTCTTGAAAGACCAATATCACAAAGTTTTTCATACATGGAGGGTAAGGTTATTTCATACATGGGGGGTTGCATCAATCTGTTATCTGGTTATCTACCTGTTATCCTGTCTTACTGATCAACCTGTTATTTGGTTATCTATCTGTTATCCTGTCTTAATTATAAACTTGTTATCTGGTTATCTACCTGTTATGCTGTCTTACTGATCAACCTGTTATCTGGTCATCTATCTGTTATCCTTTCTTAAGATGTTATCTGGTTATCTACCTGTTATCTGTTCTTAATTATCAACCTGTTATCTGGTCATCTACCTGTTATCCTTTCTTAAGATGTTATCTGGTCATCTACCTGTTATCCTGTCTTAATCGTCAACCTGTTATCTGGTCATCTACCTGTTATCTTGTCTTAATTGTCAACCTTTTGGTACGCCTTTTTCCATGATCATAAAATCTGACCGACTGCCCTGACACACTGGCATCTATGGTGAATATATGAATCGAACCAAAGTGAAGAACGTCTTGAAAGACCAATATCACAAAGTTTTTCATACATGGAGGGTTAGGTTATTTCATACAGGAGGGTTGCATCAATCTGTTATCTGCTTATCTACCCGTTATCCTGTCTTACTGATCAACCTGTTATTTGGTTATCTATCTGTTATCCTGTCTTACTGATCAACCTGTTATTTGGTTATCTATCTGTTATCCTGTCTTAATTATAAACCTGTTATCTGGTTATCTACCTGTTATCTTGTCTTAATTGTCAACCTTTTGGTACATCTTTTTCCATGATCATAAAATCTGACTGACTGCCCTGACACACTGGCGTCTATGGTGAATATATGAATTGAACCAAAGTGAAGAACGTCTTGAAAGACCAATATCACAAAGTTTTTCATACATGGAGGGTAAGGTTATTTCATACATGGGGGGTTGCATCAATCTGTTATCTGGTTATCTACCTGTTATCCTGTCTTACTGATCAACCTGTTATTTGGTTATCTATCTGTTATCCTGTCTTAATTATAAACTTGTTATCTGGTTATCTACCTGTTATGCTGTCTTACTGATCAACCTGTTATTTGGTTATCTATCTGTTATCCTGTCTTAATTATAAACTTGTTATCTGGTCATCTACCTGTTATCCTGTCTTAATTGTCAACCTGTTATCTGGTCATCTACCTGTTATCTTGTCTTAATTGTCAACCTTTTGGTACACGTTTTTCCATGATCATAAAATCTGACTGGCTGCCCTGACACACTGGCGTCTATGGTGAATATATGAATCGAACCAAAGTGAAGAACGTCTTGAAAGACCAATATCCCAAAGTTTTTCATACATGGAGGGTTGCATCAATCTGTTATCTGGTTATCTACCCGTTATCCTGTCTTACTGATCAACCTGTTATTTGGTTATCTATCTGTTATCCTGTCTTACTGATCAACCTGTTATTTGGTTATCTATCTGTTATCCTGTCTTAATTATAAACTTGTTATCTGGGCATCTACCTGTTATCCTGTCTTAATTATAAACTTGTTATCTGGGCATCTACCTGTTATCCTGTCTTAATTATAAACTTGTTATCTGGTCATCTACCTGTTATCCTGTCTTAATCGTCAACCTGTTATCTGGTCATCTACCTGTTATCTTGTCTTAATTGTCAACCTTTTGGTACGCCTTTTTCCATGATCATAAAATCTGACCGACTGCCCTGACACACTGGTTGTCTATGGTGAATATATGAATCGAACCAAAGTGAAGAATGTCTTGAAAGACCAATATCACAAAGTTTTTCATACATGGAGGGTTAGGTTATTTCATACAGGAGGGTTGCATCAATCTGTTATCTGGTTATCTACCTGTTATCCTGTCTTAATTATAAACTTGTTATCTGGTCATCTACCTGTTATCTTGTCTTAATTGTCAACCTTTTGGTAAACGTTTTTCCATGATCATAAAATCTGACTGGCTGCCCTGACACACTGGCGTCTATGGTGAATATATGAATCGAACCAAAGTGAAGAACGTCTTGAAAGACCAATATCCCAAAGTTTTTCATACATGGAGGGTTGCATCAATCTGTTATCTGGTTATCTACCCGTTATCCTGTCTTACTGATCAACCTGTTATTTGGTTATCTATCTGTTATCCTGTCTTACTGATCAACCTGTTATTTGGTTATCTATCTGTTATCCTGTCTTAATTATAAACTTGTTATCTGGGCATCTACCTGTTATCCTGTCTTAATTATAAACTTGTTATCTGGTCATCTACCTGTTATCCTGTCTTAATCGTCAACCTGTTATCTGGTCATCTACCTGTTATCTTGTCTTAATTGTCAACCTTTTGGTACGCCTTTTTCCATGATCATAAAATCTGACTGACTGCCCTGACACACTGGCGTCTATGGTGAATATATGAATCGAACCAAAGTGAAGAACGTCTTGAAAGACCAATATCACAAAGTTTTTCAAGGTGGAGGTAGTGCTCAACCGCGTCAGATGCCTCAGCAAGATCTATAAATATTGCGTCTGTAAGCATATTGCCATTATCTAACTCAGTGTTTCACCACCCAGTCCTCAAGGAACCCCCATTCTGCAGATTTTCATTGCAACCCTGCATAGGTAGGCCCGCTTGTACTTACTCGCCCAATCATCTCGCAGCACTTAATTATGCAAGGTGTGCAACATCTGACAAAATTCATTGCTGATTGGTTGAATAACTACAAACAGGTACCTATTCAGGGTTGCAAAGAAAATATGCAGGATAGGGGGGGTTCCTTGAGGACTGGGTTGAGAAACACCACTCTAACTCTTGTCTTAATCGTCGACCTGCTATCCTGTCCAATCGTCTGTTATCTTGTCTAATTAGCTACCAGCTGCGTTCCCTAAACGGCTGCAGACGTTTGGACGTGCCGGTGGCTAAAATGGACAGCAACTGGCGAGCACCAAAACCTGGGGGCACCTCAGCGGGGCTGGGGCATCAGCCACAGAACGCTGGTGGCTCCGGACCCTGTACCAAGTCCCAACATTAAATATTTAAGAGTTCACGATGTGTATGACCCCCAAAACAAAGCGTTCTTAGGTTACTGCAGGACGTTGGTAGAGAACTTAACGAGGGACGCCTGCAAAACGGTGACATAGCTCAGCCTTATAAACAGGAGGGGAGGGGGGGGGAATCAAATAGCCTGCTGACGTTAGCGTCCAGCTAGCTTAGCAGTCCAAGTCTCTTCGCCTCAAACACGGTATAAAAGAAACATCTACCCCCCCATATAAGGTAACATTAACCGACACGCAAACCTCCTTTTCCAAACAGCACGGTTCGGCAAACTAGCGACGCTACCTCATGCCCAGGAGCGACGCCGTTGCGGCTAGCTTGCCGATGCTAATAGCGTCGGCTAACGCGGTAAGCTAGCCGGACCTGCGCACTATGGTTTCTGCATCGACGACCTCGAAAATAACCACCGCCGATCCACGACGGCACCCAGACGGCCGCGGCATTGAGGTTAACCGTTTCCCGGACGCCGCGGGCATCGAGCCGGCGTTACTCACCTCTGGAATCACATAGGAAGAGGGGCTAGCGCGCTAGCTAGCCTGCTAAAGTGCTTCAGTGCCAGTCCTTTTTTCCTAGCTTTGTGAGGCATCCGCCGGGGCCACGGAAAAAAACACCCGACGCCTGAGCAGACGACCACGTAAATGGCGGACAACGAGCTGCACTGCCTATAACCTGCTGATGTGGTGAATAAGCAGCGAGGGTCTTTAAATGTAAACCTTGGCGTGCGGGAGGATTTTCAGTCTCGACGCGCCGTGGAGTCCGCTGCCTGACGGTCGGCCATTTTGCTGCTCAGCGTGGAGCGTCTGTAGCGAGCAGCCCGCAAACTCTTGCTTCACACCAGCAGGGATGCTTAAAGCCTGCTTATTTCATATAAGGGGAGAGGCGGGGAAGCCTGCTTATTTCGCGTGGGGAGAGATGCACAAAATCTGGTTATTTTGCATAAGGAGACATACATGGGGGGTTAGGTGATTTCATACAGGAGGGTTGCATGAAAGTCTGTTTATTTCATATTAGAGCTGCATAAAGTCTGCTTACTTCATATAAGGAGAGATGAATGCAAGGCTGGTCATTTCCTATGGGGGGGGTTGCATTAAATTATAGCTATTTCTTTGAATGCATGGCTGGCAGGGTAGTTATTTCACATCAGGACGGATTTGTGAAAGTTGCAATCTGACTATCATTTACTTTTTGCAGAAAGTGGCAAGACAACAGACTGGAGTGGCGTCTGTAGGGAGCAGCCTGTAAACTCTTACTTCACACCAGCAGGGATGCTTAAAGCCTGCTTATTTCACATAGGGAGAGATGCACAAAATCTGGTTATTTTACATTAGGAGACATACATGGGGGGTTAGGTGATTTCATACAGGAGGGTTGCATGAAAGTCTGTTTATTTCATATTAGAGCTGCATAAAGTCTGCTTACTTCATATAAGGAGAGATGAATGCAAGGCTGGTCATTTCCTATGGGGGGGGTTGCATTAAATTATAGCTATTTCTTTGAATGCATGGCTGGCAGGGTAGTTATTTCACATCAGGACGGATTTGTGAAAGTTGCAATCTGACTATCATTTACTTTTTGCAGAAAGTGGCAAGACAACAGACTGGAGTGGCGTCTGTAGGGAGCAGCCTGTAAACTCTTACTTCACACCAGCAGGGATGCTTAAAGCCTGCTTATTTCACATAGGGAGAGATGCACAAAATCTGGTTATTTTACATTAGGAGACATAAATGGGGGGTTAGGTGATTTCATACAGGAGGGTTGCATAAAAGTGTGTTTATTTCATATTAGAGCTGCATAAAGTCTGCTTACTTCATATAAGGAGAGATGAATGCAAGGCTGGTCATTTCCTATGGGGGGGGGTTTGCATTAAATTCTAGCTATTTCATTAAATGCATGGCTGGCAGGGTAGTTATTTCACATCAGGACAGATTTGTGAAAGTTGCAATCTGACTATCATTTACTTTTTGATATAAACTTTAATACTGTCATATAAACTTCAGGGTAGTCCCTTCGCTCTGTCATATGCACTATTTCAGCAGAAAGTGGCAAGACAACAGACTGGAGTGTGGCAGAAGTTTGCAGTTTGAATACACAAGATTTATAGGTGACGTATACCATTATCATTTATTCTTGGTAGAATGGCTCCAAGAAAGAGCACGGCAAAGAAAAGAAAAACAGAGGAGACCGAGGAAGGACAGAGAGATGGAGATGACAGCGGAGCTCCAGGAGACCTGACTGCAGACAAAATGCCTGAAAGGAAGGAAGAGACCAGGCGAGGCAAGCTGGGAAATAAGAAATATATTGGAGCTCATGTTGGGATTCAAGGTGACTTTTTCAAACACATCTCCCTAAAGTTTCACACTTAGATGGACAGACCTGCACAGGCTTACAGGCTAATAAGGTCCTTATACTGCAATATATTTGATACAATATTGTGATCTGCCATCATTTACCCCTCCTGTGTTTGTCTGATCCCTGGTCTGCAGGAGGGATATGGAAAGCAGTAGAATCCTGCACAGAGATGGGCGGCCGTAGTTTTGCACTGTTTCTGGGATCACAGCGTTCATGGAAGAGACCCGCCTTGGACCCAAAAGCAGCTGCAAAGTTTCAGGAGCAATGTTCCCTTCAGGGTTTAGACCCCGCTCATATCCTACCTCATGGTTCCTACCTGATGAACTGCGGATCTCCTAAAGAGGGTTTGTGTGACCTATAGAGGATGGATGGACAGACACATGCATACATACATACATAAAAGGGTGGCTGGACAGACAGACAGACAAACAGACATGTAGATAAACAGATCGATAGATACCGGTAGATGGACAGACAGCTAGATAGATTGGTAGATGGATAGGTACTGGAAGACAGACAGATGGACAGATACCGATAGACAGATGCAAACTGATGGACGGATACAGATGGATGGATACAGACAGACAGACATAGGTAGATTCATGTTTGTTTGTCTCTGTGTTGTGTACTGTGATCCATCCAGATGTGTATGAGAAGAGCCAGGCCTTGTTGGTGGATGAGCTGAGTCGCTGTAGCGCTCTGGGCCTCCATCTCTACAACTTCCACCCCGGCTCCTCCCTGGGCTCCATCAGCACCCAGCAATGCATTGAGAGAATAGCAGGGGCCATAAACTACGCCCACCAGCAGGTTCCCGCGGTGGTCACAGGTATCGTGGTTAACAGGGGGAAGAAAGCTTGTGTGTCAGCCCTCAGGGACGGGGGCCAGACACAAATAACAAAGGGAAAAACAAATGATCATAAAAACTCAAATTTAACGAGATGACCTAAATTTTGGTCAGGTTGGCCGTTTGGGATTGTACATTTCAGTGTGTCATATTGAACATTTAAAACTGGGCAGTAGATCTTGATTCACCTGATTTCACTGGTGTGCTGCAATTCTGGGTCACACCACATTATTTTAGATTTTCCTATTCAATTATTTCTGACCGGTGGACCTTATCACATTTTGAATACGTAGACACAGAAATTCTCTGATTCTTTTTTCGAGATATTCTTAGATACCCTGCGCTTACTCTGTACTTTTACACCAAAAGCATCACAAGCATCGGGGATGAAAGTTCGCTCAACCTGCACTGCAGACATCAAGTTTGGTTATGTTCCACAGCCTGCCAAGTTTGTTGTAAAGATTTTACCAAAGGAAGAAATGCTGGTCTGGAATTGGTTGCTGCTTCAGTACATTATGATTAATAATAATTTAATCATTAAGTTGCATAAAGTTAATCTTGGCTCAACTTCAAATGGTCGCCATTGGGCTTTGGCATCATACTGCCCTTAGGTCACCAGCTCTCATAGAGAATAACTAGCTAATGGCTGCTGTAGGGATAGGGGTTATTAATACATCCAACCACCAGAGGGCAGAAACGACTAGTGTTCTTACCCGTAAGCTACACTTGTATTGTCTTGATTAGACAGTAGGTTTTTGGAGTGCAGGAAAGTGCACACAGGTGGACTATATCTTATGCAGGGGGCACAATCTGAAAGGGATTGAAGACTGCAAGGTGGTGACAGGAGAGAACGTAGCTAGCCAGTATTGGATGGTGGTCTGCAGGATGACGTTGGAGATCAAGAAGAGGAAGAGAGTGAAGGCGGAGCCGAAGATCAAATGGTGCAAGTTGAAGAAAGAAGACTGTTGTGTGGAGTTCAGGGATGAGTTAAGACAGAGACTGGGTGGTAGTGAAGATTTGCCGGATGGCTGTTAACTCTTGCTGGTACCCTTCTTTCGCAAATCACTCCTGACACTCTTTTCCACCCTGCCTTCATGCTCTTCTTCACCTCTCTGCCACACTCCCTGTTACTTTAAACATCCATCCATCCATCCATTATCTGAACTGCTTACCGCTTATCCTGCTCTCAGGGTCGCGGGGATGCTGAAGCCTATCCCAGCAGTCACTGGGCAGCAAGTGGGGAGACACCCTGGACATGCCGCCAGTTCATCACAGGACCGACACACACATATATATATACACACACACACACACACACACATATTCATACCTTGGGACAATTTAGCAATGCCGATTCACCTTACCGACATGTCTTTGGACTGTGGGAGGAAACCGGAGCCCCCGGAGGAAACCAACGCAGACACGGGGAGAAGATGCAAAGTCCACACAGAGGACAACCTGGGATGACCACCAAGGTTGGACTACCCCGGGGCTCAAACCCAGGACCTTCTTGCTGTGAGGCGACCGTGCTAATCACTGCGCCACCGTGCCGCCTTACTTTGAACAGGTGACCCCAAATATTTAATCCCATATGCCTTCGTCACCTCTAATCCTTGCATCCTCACCATTATGCTGTCCTCTCTCTCATTCATGCATATGTATTCCTTCTTGCTCCTCCTGACTTTCATACCTCTTCTTTCCAGTGCATACCTCCACTTCTCCTGGCTCTCCTTAACATGCACCTTACTCTTGCTACAGATCACAATGTCATCCATGAACATTATCTTCCACGGAGAAGCCTGTCTGATCTCATCCGTCAACCGTCCATCACCATTGCAAACAAGAAAGGGCTCAGAGCCGATCCTTGATGTAATCCCACCTCCACCTAGAACCTATCTAATAATATTGATAATAATCATTACATTGATATAGCGCTTTTCTAGACACCCAAAGCACTTCACATTGAAGGGGGTAACTCACCTCAACCACCACCAATGTGTAGCACCCACCTGAGTGATCCATGGCAGCCATTTTGCGCCAGAACGCTCACCACACATCAGCTTGAGGTGGAGAGGGAGGAATCATCGAGGCAATTGACCTTTCGCAAAGTCCCGCCCCCCTTAGTTACTGTTGCTATGCCCGTCAAGCATTTCAGAACTATCCAGGAAGTAGCCGGAAAACACCAAAACATGAAGGAAGAAATCAGCGCATTGTGTGGGTAAAAGTAACAGTAATAATACGTTAGCTGTATTAGCTATCAATACTAGCTAGTAGCTAGCTTAGCTTGGAGCAGACAGGTATTTTTGTTGATTTTGGATGGATTAAGCTGGCCATGGGGTCTGCTATTCTGTGAAATCTATTGCCGACATTGCGCTTCTTGGGTTCTGGGTTTTGGGAAGGGAAAGAAAATTACACCCCCTCCAAACTTTTCAGATATCTAGTATCCAATTTGCAGATCCCATAGGCACACTGTTTCAGCATTTTGTTGTGTGTTTGAAAGCTTGACGGACCGTTGCTAAGGTAGGATTGGACAAGCACCGTTCTGGGGCGGTACTTTGCGAAAGGTCAATTGCATGGGGGGATGACTAGGTGGCCAAATGGAGAGAGCCAGATTGGCAATTTTGCCAGGACACCAGGGAACCTCCTGCTCTTTGCGATAAGTGCCATGGGATCTGGGATCTTTAGTGACCACAGTGAGTAAGGACCTCAGTTTAACATCTCAATCAAAGGACGACATCTCCTACAGCACAGTGTCCCCGTCACTGCCCTGTGATGGCCTGGTGGCCTGTCCAGGGTATCTCTCCGCCTGCCGCCCAATGACTGCTGGGATAGGTTCCAGCATCCCCATGACCCTGAGAGCAGGATAAGCGGTTAAGATAATGGATTTTTTTTTTAGAGGGAGGGAAGACTGCCCCCTACGGGCCCACCAACACCACTTTCGGCAGCAACGCAGTTTTCCCGGGAGTCTCCCATCCAAGTACTAGCCAAGACCATGCCTACTTAGCTTCTGTCATTGGGCAGAGCGAGGGTACATGTTGTTATGGCTGCCATCATTCCAACCTCACACTTCACCACTATCACACTCCTCATACATATCCTGTACCACTCCTACATACGTACTTCTCTGTCACTCCTGACTTCCTCATACAATACCACACCTCCTCTCTCGGCACCCTGTCATATGCTTTCTCTAAATCTAATCTAACCTTCTCTATACTTCTCCAACATTCTCAAAGCAAACATCACATCTGTAGTGCTCCTTTGTGGCATGAAACCATACTGCTGCTCGCTAATCGTCACCTCTCCTCTTAACCTAGCTTCTATAACTCTTTCCCATATCTTCATGCTGTGGCTGATCAACTTTATACCTCTGTAGTTGTTACAGTTCTGCACATCTCCCTTATTCTTGAAAATCGGTACCAGTATGCTTCTTCTCCACTCCTCAGCATCCTCTCACTTTCCAAGATTGTGTTAAACAATCTAGTTAAAAACTCCACTGCCACCTCTCCTAAACACCTCCATGCCTCCACAGGTATGTCATCAGGACCAACCGCCTTTCCACTCTTCATCCTCTTCATAGCTGCCCTCACTTCCTCCTTGCTAATCCACCGCACTTCCTGATTCACTATCCCCACATCATCCAACCTTCTCTCATTTTCTTCATTCATCAGCTCCTCCAAGTACTCCTTCCATCTTCTAAACATACTCTCCTCGCTTGTCAGCACATTTCCAACTCTACCCTTGATCGCCCTAACCTGCTGCACATCCTTCCCTGCTTGTTCCCTCGGTCTAGCCAATCGGTACAAGTCCCTTTCTCCTTTCTTAGTGTCTAACCTGTCATACAACTCACCATACGCCTTTTCCTTTGCCACCTTTCTCCTTGCTTAACACTGCATCTCCTTGTACTCCTGTCCACTTTCTTCATCTCTCTGTCTATTCCACGTCTTCTTTGCCAACCTCTTCCTCTGTATACTTTGCTGTACTTCCTCATTCCACCACTAAGTCTCCTTGTCTTATTCCCCTTCCACCTGGTCTCTTGCAAACACAGTATGCCTACCTTTCTTCTTTCCATCATATCAGCCAGCTCTCTCCCTTTACCAGTCATAGGGTCAACATACAAAGTTCCAACTCTCACCTCCTGGACATGCCTTCCCCCAAGCATAATTTCCACCAGCACCCTGCTGGCCAACAGTACCAATGGCGGTCATTGGTAACCCAGGCCTCGACCGATCCAGTATGGAAATCTGATTTCTGATCTGCATATTTGATTTGGCAAAGATTTTACGCCAGGTGCCCTTCCTGACCCAACCCTCCCCATTTATCCGGGCTTGGGACCGGCACTAAGAATGCACCAGCTTGTGCATCCTCAGTGGCTGGGCTTAAGTTTTATTACAGTGGTTAATAATAATATTGGAAGAGCCGCAGTTTCTTCAGTTTATATTAAAAACATTACAGCTGCGTTAGGCACTTGTGACGCTTCTGGTGTGAGCGCTGAGTTAGCCCTCCTAATTTTAGAAAACTAGTGCAGTGCCTGCTCCGGTCTAATCCCCACTCCAACCACAATGTGGGTTGCAATGGCAAAGTTAAGTCAATTTTTTTTGTTTTTGTATAGCCCAATATCACAAATTACAAATTTGCCTCAAGGGGCTTTACAGCAACACAACATCCTTTCCTTAGCCCCTCACATCACATAAGGAGCAACTCCCTAAAAAAAAACCCAAAAAAAAACCCTTCAACAGGGAGAAAAGATAGGAAGAAACCTCAGGGAGAGCAACAGAGGAGGGATCTCTCTCCCAAGATGGATAACATGCAATGGCTGTTGTGTTTACACAATTTACAGAATACAACATTGAAAGAGGATAACAGAATTATATGAATTATAAAATATATATGTGAAGTCGATCGGATGAATGGTTGTCGAGAAAATCGACAGACAGACAGACATAAGGACAAAGACTCCCTCCATTTTAGTTAGATTTACAATGTCAGTTTTTATGCTTTTTCCCCCCTTTTTCACCCAATTGTATCTGGCTAATTACCCCACTCTTCCCGAGCCGTCCCGGTTGCTGCTCCATCCCCTCTGCTGATCCGGGGAGGGCTGCAGACTACCACATGTCTCCTTCGATACATGTGGTGTCACCAGCTGCTTCTTTTCACCTGACAGTGAGGAGTTTCGCCAGGGGCATGTAGCGCGTGGGAGGATCACGCTATTCCCTCCAGTTCCCCCATCCCCCTGAACAGGCACCCCAACCAACCAGAGGAGGCACTAGTGCAGTGATCAGGACACATACCCACATCCGGCTTCCCACCCGCAGACACAGCCAATTGTGTCTGGAGGGACGGCCGACCAAGTGGGAGGTAACACGGGGATTTGAACCGTCGATCCCCGTGTTGGTAGGCATGAAATAGACCGCCACGTCACCCAGACGCCCCGTTTTTATGCTTTTATGTGAAAATGCTAACTACTCAGTTTCTTTTGTGGTGCAGACTTCATTGGCTAATAATAACTTGACAAGAGTAGCTTGACCAACAGATATCCTGAGAAAGCTGTAAATAAATGAATAGAAATAAGGCCTCCTAACACACCGTTGTTACACCTGCCCTTCAAGCAGCCAACATCAGAGACTGCACCAGTCTCCCCAATGTGGCAGCCTTACTGGGAAGGAGAGGATGGTAGATAGATAGGCGTGCTTAAATTTGGGTTTTGTTTCCTTTCTGTTTTGACTCCAACGCTTGTCTTTTTCTCTTGCTCCTCCACGACGGCAGTGCTGGAGAACATGAGCGGCCAGGGGAACACGGTAGGTGGTGATTTCAGCGAGCTGAAGGCCATCATAGACCAGGTGAGGGACCGGAGCCGGGTGGGAGTGTGTCTGGATACCTGCCACGCTTTTGCCGCTGGTAAGCAAACCACACCTGAAATGGATTCTCAAAAAAAACAACAACACACAAACCAACAACGGGACACTGTATGTGTAGGCTATAGAGACATGCTTTTGTATTGGAGCTGGGCAGTATCTGCATATAACATGGTGACATGAGACAAGATATGATGTGGGATTTTGGTTCTGGTAATATGGTGATATAGCTTAAACGTTGTCATTCCCTGGTCATAAACCTGCAGTGCAGAAGTTTTGTCTCCCCTTTAGGCAGTGAGAGTAATTACTTCTCTTTCAGGTCTCTCCAACGAGGAAAATCTACACCAATGGTTACCCGTGTTTGTCCTCGCCATCGATGCTTTCTTTCTTTCTTTTTTTTTGGCTTTAATCCTTCCTCTGAACGCTAAGTTTCCTTTTTTCTCTGAAGCATCTGAAACTTTTGTTGGACGTGTCATGGGTTTTTCCACCATTGCTCCCAGAAAGCCGTGAAGGCAAGCCAGCCAGAGGCATGCGAACGCTCTCGTCACACGGGAGTTCAGCTCCGATGATGATGATGTTCATCTATCCATTTTCCAAACCGCTGATCCTACTCAGGGTGGCGGGGATGCTGGCGCCTATCCCAACAGTCGTGATGATGATGGATTACATTTATATAGCACTTTCTCTAGACAACCAGAGCGCTTCATACTGAAGGGGGGAAACTCACCTCAACCACCACCAATGTGTAGCACCACCTGGGTGATGCACAGCAGCCATTTTGCACCAGAACGCTCATTACACATCACTTTGAGGTGGAGAGGGAGGGAATCATTAAGCCAAATACACGGGGGGATGATTAGGTGGCCAGATGGAGAGAGCCAGTTTGGGAATTTTGCCAGGACACCGGGGGCCCCCTACTCTTTGCGTTAAGTACCATGGGATCCTGTCCGAAGGACAGCATCTCCTACAGCACAGTGTCCCCATCACTGCACTGGGGCGTTGCCATTTGATTTGTATTGTTTTAATTAGGACCAGAAGGATGACTGCACTCTACTGGCCCACGAACACCACTTGCAGCAGCAACTCATTTTCTCGGGAGGTCTCCCATCCAAGCACTAGCCAAGCCCATACCTGCTTAGCTTCCGTCATACAGCAGAGCTAGAGCACAGGCATGTGAATGCTTTTATCACATGGAAGTTCAGCTCTGGCAAAGCAATCATAGCTGGCTGATGTAAAACTCATCACTACGCATCACATCTGGTGTGCCAGAGCAGGAATGCAGTGTGAACATGTTGTCCCAGACACCAGATTTAAAACTCTGGTATACTGTGAAACACAGAGATTTGCCTGTCAGTGATAGGCTTAATCATCATTGTGTGAGCTCATTTGGCAAGGTCTTGAATGTCATGAACATTCATTGATATGGGGCGGCACGGTGGCCCCGTGGTTAGCACTGTTGCCTCACGGCAAGAAGGTCCTGGGTTCGAACCCCAGGCCATCCCAGGTCCTTTCTGTGTGGAGTTTGAATGTTTACCCCATGTCTGTGTGGGTTTCCTCCGGGTGCTCCGGTTTCCTCCCACCGCCTAAAAGACATGTATGTTAGGGTTAATACTCCTGCCTGTGCCCCTGAGCAAGGCAATGGAAAGAAGAACTGGAGTTGGTCCCCTGGCACTGCAGCCGCCCACCGCTCCTATACCATAGGATGGGTTAAATGCAGAGAACAAACTCATTGGAAGAACACAATTCATTGTGAGTTACAGTGACAAAATAAAGTGGCTCTCTTTCTTTCTTCTGCACTCTAGCTTCAAAAGAATTTGAATACAAGAATGGAAATGAGAGATGAATTTTATTCATGCCTGTTTGGGAATCTCGTGGATAATTAAGTAATATCACATGAGAGGGAGCGCTGTTCTACTTAATATCAGCATGGCTGTGACTGGGTCGTAGGTACGAGGCCGCATCTTGAGTGTGATACTGCTGGGAACTTATAATAAAATGCCACTCGACTCCAGCGTGATGGGATACCGAGCCAGCACTCCTACACGACACCTGAGTCCAACTCCCGCTGCTCTGCCCCAGCAGCACACCTGCTCCCCAGCTACCGAGAGAACTGTGGGCTCAGACTCCGAGTGAACAGGTACGCCCATGGAAGAGGGGAAAATGTGGAGATGCTAGAGACTACCGAGAAGAGCAGACAGACCACCACTACCTTCAATGATTCTCTGCAATGCCCATTCCTTGGAGAGCCAAGTTGACGAGCTACGAATGAACACCAGACCCCAGAAAGTTTCATCAGTTCATCTGGACACGATGTCTAGTGAGAGAAATGTTTCATCATCATCTAAGTGACCTCTTCAGTCTCAGCTGACTGCAGGTATCCCACCCTTATAAACAACACAGTGGCATAATGACCCAAACCAGCAAACAGTTTCATTTACAAACTGTCGTGACCATTAACTAGAGTTACAATGGCCATGTGTACTGTTCACATCAGATTGGGGAATGGTTGCAATCACAGCATTGTAAGATGGCATCAGACGTACTCTTGCCCCCCCCCCCCCGGTTCAGGGATGTTCGTTCCCTCTTCACATAGATGGCCTCTTTGTCTCCCTGTTCAAACCAGCGTCCTTCCCCATCAAGGATGTGCACATCCTCATCCTTGGAAGAGTGGCCACTGGCCTGTAGATGGTGTATAGACTGTGTAGATGGTGTATAGACTGTGTAGATGGTGTATAGACTGTGTAGATGGTGTAGACTCTGTAGATGGTGTATAGACTGTGTAGATGGTGTAGACTGCGGAGTCCTGGCCTGGCATGTTAGCTCTCCTGTGTTGTGCCATCCTCTTGGCCACCGTCTGTTTGGTTTTCCTGATGTACAAGTCACAGCAGTTCTCCCGGCACTTAACAGCGTACACTATATTGCTCTGTTTGTGCCGGGGGACCCGATCCTTGGGGTAGACCGACTTCTGGTGCAGCGTGTTTTGGGGTTTGAAAGCAACTGAGACGCGGTGTTTGGAAAATACGGGTGTCAGCTTTTCCGACACTCCTGTCACATATGGAATCACCACTGGTTTACACCAAGGCAGCTGTTGTTCTTCTCTCTTCGATCGGCTGGTGCACTGTTTGGGCGTCTTCCTGGCTTTGACAAACGCCCAGTTAGGATAACCACACTTAACCAGGGCCTGTTTAATGTGGGATTTCTCCCCTTCCCTGGCCACTGTGTTGATGGGATGTTGTCAGCTCGGTGGTACAGAGTCCTGATGACTCCTAGTTTGTGCTCTTCAAAGGAGTTGAATCAAGTGCAACTGGACTTGGTTATATATCCGTGAAGACGTTTCGCCTCTCATCCAAGAGGCTTCATCAGTTCGTGCCTTTCTGACGAGACCAAGCTAGTCTGACTGGCTGGTGATGAGACTCAGATATTTAGCCTCTTTGGAGTCGTTATCAGAGCTATAGATGTCAATGGCTCTTTTGTGTTCCGATGTTTAGCAACGACAGTCGTTGGAGGTGATAGTTTCGACTTTGTTAGTGCTCCATTCAGTGGTCATGAGAGTGGTTGGAGCCGTTAGTGACCGACTGTTGTTCTTGGAGGCTAGGCTTCTTGAGTCTCCTGGGTAGAGATGAAAGGACGGCATTGTAAGTGGGAGACAGGTGGCGTCGCAGACCTCCTCCTCTGTCGAGGAATGGTTTTTCCAGTTTCACATAGATGGCTTCCTTCACCCCTCTTTCAAACCATCTATCTTCCCTGTCCAAAATGTGTACGTTGCTGTCCTGGAAGGAGTGTGTCTTCTCCTTTAGGTGTAGATAGACTGCTGAGTCTTGTCCTGAGGAGTCTGGCCTTCTGTGTTGGGCCATCCGTTTGTGTAGTGGTTGTTTGGTTTCTCCTATGTATAGGTCAGTGCAATCCTTATTGCATTGTACAGCATACACCAGATTGCTGTTCTGGGTGTGTGGTACCGGTCTTTGGGATGAACCAGTTTTTGTCAGAGTGTGTTGCTGGGTTTGAAGTATACCGGGATGCAGTGTTTGTTGAAAATTCTCCTGAGTTTCTCGGAGACCCCAGAAACATACGGGATGACTGTGCTATTCCTTCTGTTCCTCTTCTCCTCATCGCTCACCCGGTTGGTCTTTCTGGAAGTATTCACACCCTTTATTATTAATTAATGGTCACGCCCATATTTGCATATGAAACTGATTGTTGGTTTGGTCGTTAGGCCACTGTATTGTTTATAAGGGTGGGGACACCTGCAGTCACTGTATTGTTTATAAGGGTGGGGATACCAGCAGTCACTATTGTTTATAAGGGTGGGGGTACCTGCAGTCACTGTATTGTTTATAAGGGTGGGGATACCAGCAGTCACTGTATTGTTGATAAGGGTGGGGGTACCTGCAGTCACTGTATTGTTTATAAGGGTGGGGACACCTGTAGTCACTGTATTGTTTATAAGGGTGGGGTGCCTGCAGTCACTGTATTGTTTATAAGGGTGGGGACACCTGCAGTCACTGTATTGTTTATAAGGGTGGGGACTCCTGTAGTCACTGTATTGTTTATAAGGGTGGGGGTACCTGCAGTCACTGTATTGTTTATAAGGGTGGGGACACCTGCCATCACTGTATTGTTTATAAGGGTGGGGACACCTGCAGTCACTGTATTGTTTATAAGGGTGGGGGTACCTGCAGTCACTGTATTGTTTATAAGGGTGGGGGTACCTGCAGTCAGCTGAGATTGAAGAGGTCACTTAGATGATGATGAAACGTATCTCCCACTAAACGTTGTGTCCAGATGAACTGATTCAACTTCCTGTGAGATCGTTAATGGAATTAACAGTAATTACCTGTAAAACGGAGCAATACATGTGTATTTAAAAGTCCCAGTGCTGTCATACTCTGTGTTAGCAGTCATGGAATGCCTCTTGTCCAATCAAATTACTTGATCAGTTATTACAAGTAACGGTTAAGTGTGAGTGATGGCTGTTTTAGGCTACGACGTGGCGGCGGATGGCGGCGTGAAGGCCCTGCTGGAGGAGTTTGATAAGACCGTGGGACTGAAATACCTCACAGCCGTCCATCTCAATGACTCCAAAGGTACGATGCCACCACAGTACTCTTCAGCCAATGAGCTGAGAGAGTACACCACGCGCAGGATTTATTGTACGGGGTTAGAAATCACGTTTGTGTTTTCATTTTATGTTTTGTGTGTGTGTGTGTGTGTGCTTGTACTTGCTACATAGTGAGAACCTTACTAGTTATGTAAGGGAGGATCCACAAGGAGGTAAAGAACCACACCAAAGCTATCCAAAGTAGTTGAATCAAGTGCAACTGGACTTGGTCTATATCCGTGAAGACGTTTCGCCTCTCATCCAAGAGGCTTCCTCAGTTCGTGCCTTTCTGACTAGACAAAGCTAGAGAGGCGAAACGTCTTCACGGATATAAACCAAGTCCACTTGCACTTGATTCAGCTCCTTTGGATAACCATGACGACCTGGATTAATGAGAACATTCACAGACAACCACACCAAAGGATTGAATAAAACCACTGACTTAATTTTGTTGGACTTTTTGGACTCAATCAAAAGGTTATGAGGCTAGGGGGCGTCCGGGTAGCGTGGCGGTCTATTCCATTGTCTACCAACAGAGGGATCGCTGGTTTGAATCCCCGTGTTACCTCCAGCTTGGTTTGGCGTCCCTAGAGACACAATTGGCGATGTCTGTGGGTGGGAAGCCGGATGTGGGTATGTGTCCCAGTCGCTGCACTAGCGCCTCCTCTGGTCGGTCGGGGCGCCTGTTCAGGGGGGAGGGGGAACTGGGGGGAATAGCGTGATCCTCCCACACGCTACGTCCCGCTGGTGAAACTCCTCACTGTCAGGTGAAAAGAAGCGGCTGGTGACTCCACATGTATGGGAGGAGGCATGTGGTAGTCTGCAGCCCTTCCCGGATTGGCAGAGGGGGCGGAGCAGCGACCGGGACGGCTCGGAAGAGTGGGGTGATTGGCCAAGTACAATCGGTTGAGGAAAAAAGGGGGAAAGGGGGAACCCCCCCCCCCCAAAAAAAGCTTTGGGAAAACTTGTGGATTTCACAAAGTCCAAACTTAACTGTGCTGTGGTGACGTTCTTCATGCTGTCAGTTCGTCTGTGTGATTTATAGGGAAGCTGGGATGTCACCTGGACCGCCACGAGGACATCGGGAAAGGTCAGATTGGACTCTCGGCCTTCCAGGACATCGTCAACGAGCCCATACTGGATGGCATCCCTCTGATCCTGGAGACGCCGGGACGGTGAGTCGTAGCACTGGGTGAAATCAATATTACAATAATCATTCACCTATTTTTAGATATCGATATATCACAGTGTGGCTTCTGTATTCAAAAGTCACATGTCAAATAATCAAACTGAGATTTGTTTCAATGATGTAAATGACAATTAACTGTGTCTCATGTCAACATGTCACACACGAACTAAACATGCTAAACCATGCTCACGGCAATTTGCATATGAAATCGGGTTGGTGGTTTGGGTCGTTAGGCCACTGTATTGTTTATAAGGGTGGGGACACCTGCAGTCACTGTATTGTTTATAAGGGTGGGGACACCTGCAGTCACTGTATTGTTTATAAGGGTGGGGTACCTGCAGTCACTGTATTGTTTATAAGGGTGGGGACACCTGTAGTAACTGTATTGTTTATAATACAGTCACGTCTCTCTCCAACAGGCCGGGGTTTGAATATGCCGAACAGATCCAGCTTCTGTACTCCCTCTGCAAGAGCCAGTGAAGGAGCCATCTGCTCATCACTTCCCACTGTTAAACCAGCAGAGGACCAAGGATGCAACTCCTGTCGTCCACCATACTGGCCTCGAAGCTTTCAGGTTTTTTATTGTTGTCGTTCCATTGTTCCGGGTTGTTAATGTTGATATAACCACTTTCAAAGAAATATGATTTGTTCACCTTTATCAAAGATGTGTCGAAAGTTCTAATAAAGGCTTGAGAAATAAATTGACTTTTGTTGTTGTTTTCCCTCTTAACCAGTAGAGGGCAGTAAGAATACATGCAGACAGCCTCAAAGTACACAAAAAGTAAATGAAAATATAAAACCGTGCTTCTCATTTTCACCATCCCTCCTCAGTGAGAGATTACTGCCAGGACTGACGAGTCGTCGTTCCTCAGCATGATCTCTCTCTCATATCTGAAACGTATAGTAGCTGAATTAACTTGAGAGTAGGTTAGAAGGGGGAGGAAACAATAAGTGTGTACTTCCTCCTCCTGCTTTTCCAACATGCAACAGATAATCTGATATAAATGGAGATTTGAGTGTGATGTGTGGGTTTGCTGATCACTTCAGATTATTGGCAGTGGATTATCTGCATGTTATATCCTGCTTATTTACATGTTCAACATACAGTGCATCCGGAAGGTATTCACACCCCTTCACTTTCCCCACATTTTGTTATGTTACAGCCTTATTCCAAAATGGATTAAATCCCCTTTTTTTCTCATCAATCTACACACAATGCCCCATAATGACAAAGTGAACAAGGTTTTGTAGAAATTTTTGCAAATTTATTAAAAATAAAAAACTGAAATATTGCATGTACATAAGTATTCACACCCTTTACTCAGTACTTGGTTGAGGCACCCTTGGCAGCGATTACAGCCTCAAGTCTTCTTGGGTATGAAGCTACAAGCTTGGCACACCTATATTTGGGGTATTTCTCCCATTCTTCTCTGCAGATCCTCTCGAGCTCTGTAAGGTTAGATGGGGAGCGTCGCTGCACGGCTATTTTCAGGTCTTTCCAGAGATGTTCAATGGGGTTCAAGTCTGGGCTCTGGCTGGGCCACTCAAGGACATTCACAGACTTGTCCCAAAGCCACTCCTTCATTGTCTTGGCTGTGTGCTTAGGGTCGTTGTCGTGTTGAAAGGTAAACCTTCACCCCAGTCTGAGGTCCTGAGCGCCCTGGAGCAGGTTTTCATCAAGGATCTCTCTGTACTTTGCTCCATTCATCTTTCCCTCGATCCTGACTAGACTCACAGTTCCTGCCGCTGAAGAACATCCCCACAGCATGATGCTGCCACCACCATGCTTCACTGTAGGGATGGTATTAGCAAGGTGATGAGAGGTGCCTGGTTTCCTCCAGACGTGACGTTTGGCATTCAGGCCAAAGAGTTTAATCTTGGTTTCATCAGACCAGAGAATCTTGTTTCTCATGGTCTGAGAGTCCTTTAGGTGCTTTCTGGCAAACTCCAAGCGGGCTGTCATGTGTCTTTTACTGAGCAGAGGCTTCCGTCTGGCCACTCTACCATAAAGGCCTGATTGGTGGAGTGCTGCAGAGATGGTTGTCCTTCTGGAAGGTTCTCCCATCTCCACAGAGGAACGCTGGAGCTCTGTCAGAGTGACCATCGGGTTCTTGGTCACCTCCCTGGCCAAGGCCCTTCTTCCCCGATTGCTCAGTTTGGCTGGGCGGCCAGCTCTAGGAAGAGTCCTGGTGGATCCAAACTTCTTCCATTTACAAATGATGGAGACCACTGTGCTCTTCGGGACTTTCAAAGCTGTAGATTTTTTTTGTACCCTTCCCCAGATCTGTGCCTTGATACAATCCTGTCTCGGATGGCTTGGTTTCTGCTCTGACATGCACTGTCAACAGTGGGACCTTATATAGACAGGTGTGTGCCTTTCCAAATCATGTCTGATCAATTGAATTTACTACAGGTGGACTCCAATCAAGATGTAGAAACATCTCGAAGATGATCAGTGGAAACAGGATGAACCTGAGCTCAATTTTGAGTGTCATAGCAAAGGGTGTGAATACTTATGCACATGCAATATTTCAGTTTTTTATTTTTAATAAATTTGCAAAAATTTCTACAAAACCTTTTTCCCTTTGTCATTATGGGGTATTGTGTGTAGATTGATGAGGAAAAAAAAGGAATTTAGAAGAGGACGTGTCATGGCATGGTATACAGGGCATGCCAGTCATGTGAGGGACGGAAGACAACGTCTCATGGCATGGTATACAGAGCATGCCAGTCATGTGAGGGACAGAAGAGGACGTGTCATGGCATGGTATACAGGGCATGCCAGTCATGTGAGGGACGGAAGAGGACGTGTCACGGCATGGTATACAGGGCATGCCAGTCATATGAGGGACAGAAGAGGACGTGTCAGGCATGGTATACAGGGCATCCCAGTCATGTGAGGGACGGAAGAGGACGTGTCAGGCATGGTATACAGGGCATCCCAGTCATGTGAGGGACAGAAGAGGACGTGTCACGGCATGGTATACAGGGCATCCCAGTCATATGAGGGACAGAAGAGGACGTGTCAGGCATGGTATACAGGGCATGCCAGTCATGTGAGGGACGGAAGAGAACGTGTCAGGCATGGTATACAGGGCATGCCAGTCATGTGAGGGACGGAAGAGGACGTGTCACGGCATGGTATACAGGGCATGCCAGTCATGTGAGGGACGGAAGAGGACGTGTCAGGCATGGTATACAGGGCATGCCAGTCATGTGAGGGACGGAAGAGGACGTGTCACGGCATGGTATACAGGGCATGCCAGTCATGTGAGGGACGGAAGAGGACGTGTCACGGCATGGTATACAGGACATGCCAGTCATGTGAGGGACGGAAGAGGACGTGTCACGGCATGGTATACAGGGCATGGCAGTCATGTGAGGGACGGAAGAGGACGTGTCAGGCATGGTATACAGGGCATGCCAGTCATGTGAGGGACGGAAGAGGACGTGTCACGGCATGGTATACAGGGCATGCCAGTCATGTGAGGGACGGAAGAGGACGTGTCACGGCATGGTATACAGGGCATGCCAGTCATGTGAGGGACAGAAGAGGACGTCTCACGACATGGTATACAGGGCATGCCAGTCATGTGAGGGACAGAAGAGGACGTGTCATGGCATGGTATACAGGGCATGCCAGTCATGTGAGGGACAGAAGAGGACGTGTCATGGCATGGTATACAGGGCATGCCAGTCATGTGAGGGACAGAAGAGGACGTGTCACGGCATGGTATACAGGGCATGCCAGTCATGTGAGGGACAGAAGAGGACGTGTCACGGCATGGTATACAGAGCATGCTAGTCATGTGAGGGACGGAAGAGGACGTGTCACGGCATGGTATACAGGGCATGCCAGTCATGTGAGGGACGGAAGAGGACGTGTCACGGCATGGTATACAGGGCATGCTAGTCATGTGAGGGACGGAAGAGGACGTGTCACGGCATGGTATACAGAGCATGCTAGTCATGTGAGGGACGGAAGAGGACGTGTCATGGCATGGTATACAGGGCATGCCAGTCATGTGAGGGACAGAAGAGGACGTGTCATGGCATGGTATACAGGGCATGCCAGTCATGAGAGGGACAGACTTGGGTCTGGTCGTCCGGTGGGCCCGGGGACCACGGCCCCTGCCTGGAGCTGTGCCCGAGGAGGAAACACCGAGGGCGGTCTGACAGGACGCGGAAGCGGGGCAGGCTAAGCTAACTGCTAGCCCATGCAGACCGGCGGTTCCGACAGTCATCCTGGCTGGCGTTGCTCCCTTGGACATGTTTTTTGTTGTTGTATATGTGTTAGTTTGGATATGTGTGTTAGTTTAGATGTATGTGTTCTTGTGGTTTTTGTCTTTGTGTTGCACTGCTGTGGGCGGGGGGGAAACGGCGTCCCGTTCCATTTCCTGTACGCAAGCGCGTGAAGTGAAATGAGGAAGTGTTCCTGACTCCTGTTAAATGTTGTGTTAAATGTTGTGCTAAATGGAAAAGGTGTTTGACAAAGATCTAGAAATGGATCGGGTGTCATTGACTTCGGGCCTCCCAAGTGGACATGTAACGACTGTCGCCAGCAAAAGGTTACATTCTTAATTTTACTGCAACATAAAAATATCACTACAATGGGCCAGTGATGGAAGGCCTTCTGGTAAGGGCCGCCGTAGACTTGTAGTTGAGCTGGTTTCTATTCCACACACCAAACCAGACCACAGAGTTCCACATAGTCTGGCAGCTCTCTCTGAATTCTCTTGGACCTGATTTTTCCTTCCATTAGTTTACAAGGAGACTTCTGAACCTGAACTCTTGTAACCCGAGTTCCCTGCAGGATAGTCTCCTTCCTGTAACCTCCTGGACACGTCCAGGGATCCGAGCTGTGTTTGTGTTTGGTTGTTGGTTTTATTATTGTGCGACATGTTTGTCTTATCGTTATTATCATCGCGCTTGTGGAAAAACAAGAAAATCCTGTAAATGTGTCGTTTAAAAAAAATTACAGTTTAGCATTAAAACCGCGGCCCTCGTTAAACGGCTCGCTGGTGCTCTCGTTGACGAGGACGCGACGCTCCCCGGCTGCAGTTTCTTCGGTCGTCTGGTCGAAGGCGTCGCACAGACGCCTCGAGTCTGAGCGGAATCTGAGAGGAGACCCAGCGAGTCTTTCAACGCCGCGTTAACAGAGACAGGAAGTGGAGGTGCCAGGCCCAAGAATGTCTCTGCTCTGTGGCCCCGCCCACAGGAAATTCCTCTCTGCACCATAGGGTCTGCACCGTTTGGCGGGGGGGGGGGGCTTGTCTGTATGGATAAATTAATGGACGGCAGTTTTAACTCGGAGAAGGCCGGTCCTGGTACATGGTCCAACTTCCAGGAAAGATCGGCTTGTTCTGTTGAGGTCAAAGGTCATGAACTTACAAGAGTCCACAAACTGCAGTGTGCCTCCACATAGTTTAACAGTGAATGTTTTCTTCATTTATTTTTATTTTCTTTGCAGGAGATATATTTATAGGAAAAGACACTGATGGAATATCAAATGGCACAAACCTCATGTCTTTCCACCCTCTAATTAACTTAAGATGTGTGGTATGGCCGTGGTGTTACGTGCACACGCTTTGTGACTCTCTCGCTCTCCCTCTCTCTCTCTGTCATTACTGGATCCTGTGAATAGTTTCCACTGCAGGCTAAAGCCGCTGGTCTTAACTACATGGCTTTGTAAATACTTCCAGAGAGCTTCAGTCAGTCAACTGCAAAATCTTTCCAGATTCACATGTAAGAGGTTGAAGAAATAATAACTCGTGATGAAGACCGGCCAGCCTCCGTTTTCATCGGAGTTCCCCTCAGTCTGTTAATCCGGGTTTGGCGTGAAACCTCGGACTCCATCGCTGATTCCTGAAGGCTTTGTATTTGACTCTTTGCGGTCTCGATGGGAGCTCGGCGGGCGGAGAAAGGCCTTATCCCTGCCAGGTTCATGGAGCCTACCCTAGAAGTTGACTGGTGTGGTACTGTAAGACGTTTCAAACTGACAGCGCTGGACGCTGGTGACCCGTCTGTTCTTCACCCAGACAGACAGGACATTGTCTGTCAGTTGTGTCCTCTTCTACATTATACTACTGTAGTGTAGCGAATTCGGGGGGCGGCTGGGAACCGCCGCAGCCGGGACACGAACCCAGGTCTCCTGCACCACGGGCAACTACATTAACCAGTCGACTACCGACCCGTTAGCCAACCGGCTAGCGAGTCTACTCATTCATGGTCGTTACACTACCCCCCTCCTTCGGGCTTCAGCATACCAGCTCCCTCACGCCTCTGGGCGCACGCGCTTCCGACGGCCTCACGGTCTCACCGCCCCACTTCTGACACCAATGTAGCGAATTCTGGAGGCAGCCGGGACACGAACCCGACTCAATAGCCCTTGGCTTACAGGTCGGACCCTTTAGTTGACTGGGTAGTGCAGTCGCCTGTGGTGCAGGCGACCTGGGTTCATGTCCCGGCTAACCCCTGAATTCGTTACAGCATGTTTAGCTTGTAAGCTAGTTGTGTTATAATGTTGTGTTTTGTTGAGTCTGCTCAAGGCTGCAACATCAGCTTTACATGCAGGAGTCGACGTTCATGGGGTCTGATCTCGGGGACGGAAATGGCCGCTGGACGGCAAATCACTTATTTGTGAGTAAACGTGGAGTTTCAGTCTATTTTTACTGCAACATGGAAAGGTTAAAGTTCATGAACAGAAAGTGACCAGCATGCTTACCAACACAGGGATCGCCAGTTCGAATCCCCGTGTTACCTCTGGCTTGGTCAGGCGTCCCTATAGACACAGTTGGCCATGCCTGCAGGTGAGAGGCTGGATGTGGGTATGTGTCCTGGTCGCTGCACTAGCGCCTCCTCTGGTCGATCGGGGCGCCTGTTTGGGGGGGGGGGACTGGGGGGAATAGCGTGATCCTCCCATGAGGTACGCCCCCCTGGTGAAACTCCTCACTGTCGGGTGAAAAGAAGCAGCTGGCGACTCCACGTGTATGGGAGGAGGCATGTGGTAGTCTGCAGCCCTCCCCGGATCGGCAGAGGGGGTGGAGCAGCGACCGGGACAGCTCGGAAGAGTGGGGTAATTAGCCAAGTACAACTGGGGAGAAAAGGGGGGGAGGGGGAAGGAAAGACCTGTGAAACAGCCAGTGTAAAGACTCTCCTTCCCTCTCTCGCTGGGCGGGAGGATGTCGGGTCTGTAAAAGAGCAGTTAATTTAACGAGCTCATTTACTCCACGGAATTAAAAATCGACCGCAGGAGAGAGACAAGCGGAGCAGGGGAGGTGACGGAGAGAGGTGTGTGTCCAGTGAAACCAATAAAGAGGAATGGACAGAGCGAGAGAGACAGACAGACAGGGAAAATAGGGAGAGAGACAGACAGGAGAGACAGACAGGAGAGAGACAGACAGGTGAGAGAGACAGACAGACAGACAGGGAGACAGGAGAGGGAGAGACAGAGCGAGAGACAGGAAAGACACAGACAGGAGAGAGAGAGGGAGACAGGAGAGGGAGAGAGACAGACAGACAGGAGACAGAAAAGAGAGAGGGAGACAGGAGAGAGAAACAGGGGAGAAAGAGACAGGCGAGAGAGACAGACAGACAGACAGACAGACAGACAGACAGACAGACAGACAGACAGACAGACAGACAGACAGGAGAGAGGGAGTCAGGAGAGGGAGAGAGGGACAGAACGAGAGAGACAGGAAAGAGACAGACAGGAGATAGAGAGTGAGACAGACAGGCGAGAGAGAGACAGAGAGACAGAGACAGACAGGAGAGAGGGAGACAGGAGAGGGAGAGAGAGACAGACAGCAGACAGAGAGAGACAGACAGGAGAGAGGGAGACAGGAGAGGGAGAGAGAGACAGACAGGAGAGAGAGAGAGAGAGACAGGAGAGGGAGAGAGAGACAGACAGCAGACAGAGAGGGAGACAGGAGAGGGAGAGAGAGACAGACAGGAGAGAGAGAGAGACAGGAGAGAAAGAGACAGACAGGAGAGAGAGAGACAGGAGAGAGAGAGAGAGAGAGACAGGAGAGAGAGAGAGAGACAGATAGCAGACAGAGAGAGGGAGACAGACAGGAGAGAGGGAGACAGGAGAGGGAGGGAGAGACAGACAGGAGAGAGAGACAGACAGGAGAGAAAGAGACAGACAGCAGAGAGAGAGACAGACAGGAGCGAGAGAGAGACAGGAGAGAGAGAGAGAGACAGGAGAGCAAGAGAGAGACAGACAGCAGATAGAGAGAGACAGACAGACAGCCAGGAGAGAGGGAGACAGGAGAGGGAGGGAGAGACAGACAGGAGAGAGAGACAGACAGGAGAGAAAGAGACAGACAGGAGAGAGAGACAGCAGACAGAGAGAGGAGTGCATGCGTGGCTCCTATGCTCGTACAAGGCTTGAGTTTAGAAGAGGAGCCAAACTTTCTTTATTTGTCCCTGAAGCCACATTTTGACTGTGGGAGCTGCCAACTGCTCCCAACGGTGATACTACATGCACAGACACACACAGACCCACACAGACCCACACACACGTGTGCTCATACACACAAGCACACACAGAAACATACTTGGACAGTTCGGCATGTATGCATGAATGTATACACATTTACACATACTTCAAACCTCATTCTCACACACGCACATACACACACACACACACACTCTCACACTCTCACACACACGTGTGTTCATACACACATGCACACACATTTTAAAGAGCTTTTACAGAAATATGAGCTGGGTGGGGTCTGTCCAGCCCACTCAGCTACCACTTTTATTTGCTCCTCAACAGCGCGGCCGTCCTGGGCTGAAGTGGAGACTGGTGTGTGTGTGTGTGTGTGTGTGTGTGTGTGTGTGTGTGTTATATGTGTGTGTTATGTGTATTTTCGTCGCATGTCTCGCTGGTCAAACTGCGGTCATCTTGCGGCCTGCAGACCTTGTCCTGCAGACCTAGTCCTGCAGGGCTAGTCCTGCAGGGCTAGTCCTGCAGAGGGACTGTGTGGGCTGTGAGTGTGCACGGTGAAACCCGGTGCGCACGGCGGGCAGGCGGTTTAAAAGCGTGGAGAAAGTGACGGACGGACACCTAAAATAATAATAATGAAGGAAACATAATAATAACAATAATGAAAGAAATATAATAACAATAATAATGAAAGAAATAATAATAATAATGAAGTAAACATAATAATAAAAATAATAATAATAACAATGAAAGACAATAATCCATCTTGACCTCCTTGACGAGGTCACAGTGAGATGCAGGAGCTGTGAACCATCAGCTCTCAGAAAAGATGCTATAGAGAGCCCTGCTGTGGGTCTCTCTCTCTCTCTCTCTCTCTCTCTCTCTCTCTCTCTCTCTCTCTCTCTCTCTCTCTCTCTCTCTCTCTCTTTCCTTTTTTCTTACTCTTTTCTCTTGTGTTTCATTCCTTCCATCCATCTCGCCTTCCTTGCGTTCCCTCGCTTGCTCCCCATTGGCTCAGACACAGAATGCTACCCGGCGGTGGCTGCCAGGCGAAGAGCCACGATGATGAGACCATGCAGTTGCCACACAGAGAGAGAGAGACAGAGAGACAGAGACAGAGAGAGGGGCGGGGCTGGGGGAAGGAAAGTGAGAAGAAAAGCAAACTGTGATGGAAGAGAAAGACAGAATTGCAGCACGGAGAACCACAGGACATTACCACCACACTCATCTATCCATCTGTCTGTCTATCTATGTCTCCCTGTCTACCTGTCTGTCTGTCTATCTATCTATCTATCTATCTATCTATCTATCTATCTATCTATCTATCTATCTATCTATCTATCTATCTATCTATCTATCTATCTATCTGTCTATCTATGTCTCCCTGTCTACCTGTCTGTCTGTCTGTCTGTCTGTCTGTCTGTCTGTCTGTCTGTCTGTCTGTCTGTCTGTCTGTCTTGTCTAACTATCTGTCTATCTATGTCTCCCTGTCTACCTGTCTGTCTGTCTAACTATCTATCTATCTGTCTGTCTATGTCTCCCTGTCTACCTGTCTGTCTGTCTAACTATCTATCTATCTGTCTGTCTATGTCTCCCTGTCTGTCTGTCTGTCTAACTATCTGTCTATCTATGTCTCCCTGTCTACCTGTCTACCTGTCTGTCTAACTATCTATCTATCTGTCTATCTATGTCTCCCTGTCTACCTGTCTGTCTGTCTGTCTGTCTGTCTGTCTGTCTGTCTGTCTGTCTGTCTGTCTTGTCTAACTATCTATCTATCTGTCTGTTTATCTGTCGGTGTATGTAAGAGTTTCACCTCGTCTATAAATAAATGATTATAATATTGACCGTGATGATAGTACTGATAGTAATGATAATAATGATAGTAATGATAGTACTGACAGTGATGATAATACTGATAGTAATGATAATACTGATAGTACTGACAGTGATGATAATACTGATAGTATTGACAGCGATGATAGTACTGAGTGATAATAATAGATAGTAATGATAATACTGACAGTAATGATAATACTGACAGTGATGATAATAGTGACAGTAATGATAGTACTGACAGTGATGATAATAGTGACAGTGATGATAATACTGATAGTAATGATAGTACTGACAGTGATTATAGTACTGAGTGATGATAATACTGATAGTAATGATAGTACTGACAGTGATAACAGTAGTGACAGTAATGACATTGATAATAGTGACAGTTATGATAATACTGACAGTGATGATAGTAGTGACATTGATGATAATACTGACAGTGATGATAATACTGACAGTGATGATAGTAGTGACGGTGATGATAATTGTGACAGTGATGATAATAGTGACAGTGATGATAGTACTGACAGTGATGATAATACTGACAGTGATGATAGTAGTGACGGTGATGATAATTGTGACAGTGATGATAATAGTGACAGTGATGATAGTACCGACAGTGATGATAATAGTGACAGTGATGGTAATACTGACAGTGATGATAGTACTGACAGTGATGATAGTACTGACAGTGATGACAATTGTGACAGTGATGATAGTACTGACATTGATGATAATAGTGACAGTGATGATAATAGTGACGGTGATGATAATTGTGACAGTGATGATAGTACTGACAGTGATGATAATGGTGACAGTGATGATAGTACTGACAGTGATGATAATTGTGACAGTGATGATAGTACTGACAGTGATGATAATTGTGACAGTGATGATAATACTGACAGTGGTGATAATAGTGACAGTGATGATAGTTGTACTGGTCTCGGAGGATCTGAGCAATAACCCAACTATCCAGTCAGCTAAACTCTTCGGCAATCAATCAATCATTTCAGGAGATGGAGTGAAGTTTATGATGTTTATTTGCCAAAAAGTGAAACTGAAATATACAAACACAATATAACACCGCAGTTACAAAATTGAAGGTATACAAAGTACATACACAAAATGAACACATAAGACCTATCAAAAGTACAAATAAGAGGGGGGTGCTGTTGAGCAGGCTTGATGTAGGACGTGTTTTGCAGGTGCTCCGCCGAAATGTGACTTACTTTCAACCTTTTTTTGCACGATTTTACACTTTTGTAGCTTTTCGAGGTTTACTTTTGCAGCTACTTGCTTTAAGTGACTTATTTTTCGACTGAGGACGATCTATGATGGTGTAGAGCCGAAGGAACGGAGAAGACCGTAGGTTCACACTTTAGCCGTGTAGGCAACTTTCTTTAATCCACGGTAAATCAGAGAGCAACCAAACCACAGCTCGACTGAGCGGAGGTGGCAAGAATAATCAGAAAACTGGCTGGACAACCATAACTTAACCCTGCGTTAACCTGCCAGGGCAACCATGACTTAACCCTTAGTTCCTGGGTTGAATTCTGTCCCCAATACGTGTCCACCACATGAGCCCCCCCAGAATTCGCCCTAGTAATCGAAGTCAGGCAGGCGCGGGGGGACAACAGGCCGTCCGCGGCGGCTCCGGATAACAGGGGCCGGAGTGTCTCTGGGAGGCATTGACGCGGGCCTGTGGAGGTCGGCCTGAGGAGCAGAAGAGGCAGCTCGGGCCTCCACGGGGGGAGGAGGCGGAGCCGGGGGACGACCGCGACGAGGAGGTTGGGCTAACTCCAACGGCTGCGTCAAGTCCAGGTGTGCGGGTTTAACTCGGTCCACTGAAACATGCTCGGCCGTGCCCCCAAAATCCACCACCAGGTGCTTAGTTCCCCGTTCCAGGACGCGGAAGGGGCCGTCATAAGGGGGTTGCAGAGGGGGGCGGTGTGCGTCGTGACGGATGAACACGTAGTCCGCTGACTGCAGACCTGGGGGCACCTGGGACACCGGCGCGCCGTGTTGGGCGGTAGGGACGGGTGTGAAAGCTCTGACCCCGTCCAGCAAGGAGGCTCGTTGGTCCACAGCTGACCAGGGACGCGTTGCATTGGGCATGAAATCGCCTGGGACTCGCAGCGGCGTGCCGTACACCAGCTCCGCAGAGGAGGCTTGTAGGTCTTCCTTCGGGGCGGTCCGCAGGCCCAGCATGACCCATGGGAGCTTGTCGACCCAGTTGCAGTCCTTGAGAGTAGCCCGAAGCGCAGCCTTCATGGACCGGTGGAAGCGCTCACATAGGCCGTTCGCCTGAGGGTGGTAGGCGGTAGTGCGATGAAGCTTGACGCCCAGAGCCTCACCCACAGCACTCCATAGCTCTGAGGTAAACTGTGGCCCGCGGTCAGATGAAAGGTCGGAAGGCGTACCGAAACGTGAGACCCACGACCCAATAAAAGCCCGGGCCACATCAGCAGACGTCGTGGATGCCAGGGGAACAGCTTCAGGCCAGCGCGTAGTCCTGTCCACCACAGTGAAGAGGTAGGTGAACCCATGGGAGGGGGGTAGGGGACCAACCAGGTCGACGTGGACATGGTCAAATCGTCTCTCCGGCACTGCGAAGCGTTCCAGGGGCGCCTTAATGTGGCGGTGTATCTTAGCCCGCTGACAGGCAACACACGAGTCGGCCCACGCTTTCACGTCTCTCTTAAGTCCCTCCCACACAAACTTAGCAGAGGTCAGGCGCACGGATGGCTTACCGCCTGGATGAGAGAGGCCGTGCACAGCTTCAAATACGGGGCGTCTCCAGCTGTGCGGGACGATGGGCCTGGGCTGTCCTGTGGAGACGTCACACAGGAGGGTGGCACCTGTGTCGCTGAAAGGAACGTCCTGCAGGCGGAGCCCCGTGTCGGAGGCCCGGAGACGGAGGATGCTCGGGTCCGTGGCCTGGTCAACGGCCATCTGTGCATAGTCAAGGCCTAGGTGGACCGCTCCAATCACTGCCCTAGAGAGGCAGTCAGCTACCTGGTTAGACTTACCAGCGACGTGCTGGATGTCGGTAGTGAATTCCGAAATGTAGGAGAGTTGTCGCTGCTGGCGAGCGGACCATGGCTCGGCCGTCTTGGACATGGCAAACGTGAGGGGCTTGTGGTCCACGTACGCAGTAAACTCGCGGCCCTCTAGCAGGAAACGGAAATGCCGGACAGCGAGCCAGAGACCGAGGAGTTCCCTGTCAAAAGTACTATACTTGCGCTCTCGGGGTGTAAGCTGGCGACTGAAAAAGGCCAAAGGCTGCCAAGCCCCCCCCACCCACTGTTCGTGAACCGCACCAACAGCATAGTCCGATGCATCCGTGGTTATGGAAATAGGCGCTGTAGGTGAAGGATGCGCTAGCAGGGTAGCCTGGGAGAGCGCAGCTTTAGTCTCGGTGAACGCACGGTCCCGCTCTGCTGTCCAGTCGACCGCCTGGTTGGGGGACATGCCTTTCAGCGCCTCGTACAGTGGCCGGATGATAAAGGCGGCTCGGGGAATGAAGCGGTGGTAGAATGTCACCATCCCAATGAACTCCCTGAGCGCACGAGCTGTTTGGGGGCGCGGAAAGGCCGCCACCGCTTCCACCTTTGAGGGCAGGGGGACTGCCCCGTCCCCAGTGATGCGATGCCCGAGGAAATCAATGGCTGTCAGCCCGAACCGGCACTTCGCCGGGTTGACGATCAGCCCATGCTGGCTGAGGCGTGTGAAGAGGGCATGAAGATGGGACAGGTGTTCTTCCTTGGAGGCGCTGGCGATGAGTATGTCGTCCAAATAGACGAAGAGGAAAGGAAGGCCACGGAGCACTGAATCCATCAGCCGCTGAAAGGACTGGGCCGCGTTTTTGAGTCCAAATGGCATTCGTAGGAATTCAAATAGGCCGAATGGGGTAGTCACCGCTGTCTTGGGGATGTCTGAGGGGTGCACGGGAACTTGATGATAACCACGGACCAGGTCGACTTTTGAGAAGACGCATTTGCCAGACAGGTTTGCAGAAAAGTCCTGGATATGCGGGACAGGATAGCGGTCGGGCGTGGTGGCGTCATTTAGTCGGCGGTAGTCCCCGCATGGGCGCCAACCTCCATCAGGCTTAGCGACGATGTGGAGTGGGGACGCCCACGGGCTGTCAGAGCGGCGGATGATCCCCATGCGTTCCAGGTGCTCGAACTCAGACTTGGCAATGGCGAGTTTGGCGGGGTCGAGACGCCTGGCTCTGGCGTAGACCGGGGGCCCCTTCGTAGCAATGTGATGCTCCACCCCATGCTTAGCGGTGGGTGCAGAGAAGGTAGGCTGGGTGAGGTCAGGGAACTCAGCGAGGAGGCGGGTGAACTTGTCTGCCTCTGAGAGAGAGTTGGCTAGACCTGCATAGGCCGCTTCCCTCCGCGTACATGCGAAGGAGGAGAAGGTTAAGGCATCGACCAGACGGCTGTTCTGAATGTCCACTAGCAAACCGTAAGCGCACAAAAAATCAGCTCCGAGGAGGGGAAGCGTTACATTGGCCATGACGAACTCCCACGTGAAACGTTGTCCACCAAAACACAGTTCTACAGACCGCACGCCGTAGGTGTGGATAGGGCTGCCGTCAGCCGTCGCCAACTGGGGACCCCGCTCCCCGCCCATGATGTCGACGTCAGTAGCAGGGAGCACGCTTCTCTGTGCGCCCGTGTCACAGAGAAATCGCCGACCGGAGATGGTGTCGAGGATGAAGAGTAGCCTGCTCGTATCGCCAACACTCATGGCCACTACTGAGTGTTGGCCCTCTCGTTTCCCGTCGGCCTGTAGTTGCAGGGGGAACGGCACCGTTTAGCTTTCGCACCAAATCGAGCGTGGTACATACAGAGTCCAGAGGGCTTGTAGCGGTCTGATGCTGTGGCGCCACCGTCGGGCCACGCCCGCGATGTCGGCGGGGGGCCAGTGAAGGTAGGAGCCAGCACCCCGGCATGGGAGGAACGTTGTGTAGCGACGAAGAATCGGTCAGCCTCCTTTGCCAGCTCACGGGGATCAGTGATGGTGGAGTTAGCGAGCGCAGTCTGGACGTGGGGCGGCATGTTGCGCAGAAACAGCTCCATAAACAGGAAACATGGCTTTTCTTGACCCAGTAGGTTTAACATCCTGCTCATTAGCTCCGATGGTTTGCCATCTCCCAAGCCCTGAATTGCGAAGAGGCGACGTGCTCTCTCCGTTGTTGACAGTTCAAAAGTTTCAAGGAGGAGATGTTTAAGTGCGGCGTATTTACCATCGGCCGGTGGGTTGGTTATGAAACCGCTTATCCTGGAAGCCGTAGCGCACCCCAGCGCTGCCAATACGTAGTAGTACCTGGTCTCGTCTGCTGTTATGTCTCTGAGCGCGAACTGTGCCTCAGCCTGCGCGAACCATGTAGCCGCGGAAGACTCCCAAAACTCCGGCAGTTTAATTGCAACGGCGTTCGTAGCCATAATGTGTGTGGTTTCAGAAAACTTATCCGAAAACCGACGTCGGGGTCACCAGTGTAGAGCCGAAGGAACGGAGAAGACCGTAGGTTCACACTTTAGCCGTGTAGGCAACTTTCTTTAATCCACGGTAAATCAGAGAGCAACCAAACCACAGCTCGACTGAGCGGAGGTGGCAAGAATAATCAGAAAACTGGCTGGACAACCATAACTTAACCCTGCGTTAACCTGCCAGGGCAACCATGACTTAACCCTTAGTTCCTGGGTTGAATTCTGTCCCCAATACGTGTCCACCACAATGGCAAATAAGAGGGAAATCCGACGCTCCCAAATCAGGTCGCGGCAGGTTTTTAATATAATTTCTGTAATAAGTGGGGGAAAAGTTGAGCCTGGCGCTTTGGTGCATTGTTAGGAGTCTTTCCTATGTTACCAACTCTCTCTGCAGTTAAAAAAGACCTCCTGGCTTTTACCACTTTTTTGGCCAGGACACCAATAGTAATTAAATGGAAGTCACAGGCGTCACCTTCTCATATTCCTTGGGCTCGAGACGTTCTCTATTTTCTCAAATTAGAAAAACTTCGACTTTCACTGAGTGGTTCTGCTGGTAAATTCCAGAAATTATGGGGTCCATTTTTTCAATTTATTAATCACGTAAGTTTCCCATTTATCCCGGACTGGTAAACATTTTTATGGTTTACAGTGGTACTGATGCTGGGCTGGGTGCAGTTTAACTGCTGTTATACTAATGTATTGTGGCGTGCGTGGGTGGGTGGGTGGACACGTTGGTCCTTGGCTGGCGGGTCGGGCCCTTTAGTCGGGGTGCGGGCCCGTGTCTCCCGCTCATTGGCCAGTCGGCTGGGGGGTCTGGCCCGTTGGTCAGGGGCCAGCGTGTCTGCTTGTCCATGCGCGTTACAGTATTGTCTAGTAGGGACACCACTGTTTGCTGACTAATGTTTTGTTTTTGGGGTTTTTTTTGTTGTTGTTTTTTTCCCCCTGTCTCTTTTGGCTGCTTTTTTGTTTTTTCGCTTTATTTTTTCCCCCTTTTTTATTGTTATTTTAAGTTTATTTTCTGTTTTTGTGTATAACATTTTTGATTGTCACTTTTTTTTACAGTATTTTGATAATAGGGAAGTTTATTGCAGATGAACATATACATATATATTTATACCTGTTTTGGATAAAAACAATTTTGTAATGCACTGGTGGCGCACTTGTATTTTCGTGTAAAACTTAATATACAAAGGTAAAAAAAAAGTACAAATAAGAGTGCCTCAGTGCAGGAAATAAGAGCTGTAGACGAGCCAATATACAGATAGGTATAACGTAGCATACCACTAGCAAAAGGGAACATGCTAACACATAGCAAGCTAGCACAAACCAACACGGCATAACATACTACAGATAAAACGAAAAATGAATGGGATAAACTTTGTAATCCTGCAGTAAGTATAGGCCACATAAACTGAAATACTTACAGACATTGCGTGTATCAAGACGCACGAAACAAGGATGCGGCACACACGATGCACTGGAAAGATGGTAGAACACTTCCTGATTACAATTTGCCGGTCGCGAAGGAAGTACTTCAAAATAAAAGTCCGTCGACAAAATAAAGGTCTCAACTTAAACAATGACTAACAGTGTAATGTCCGTAGACGCCTTGTCTTACTGACATAAGAATAATTCAAGAACGAGCCGACTTCGTAGGTTCTTAACTGTGTAGCTTTTACTAGCGTTCATCCGACATACAACCTTCATAACATGCGCTTCTAACTTCCTGTATACGTCACACGCACTGCACGTACATCCGTGAGTGGGTCAAGTTAAACACGTGACCTTTCATTCATTACATCTCCCCCTCTAAGATGATTTTCTAACCTGTATACCACCCCCCTTTTCACAAAAAAAATAAAAAATCCCCCACAGTACACAAGTCCATACGCCTCACAAATCCAGCCGGATTGCAGGCTTGCTCACCCTGCCCGAGCGAGTAACATATGGTGTGGAAGTTGGAATTTCTGCTGCTCGGGACTCATCCGTGTTTCCACTCTCCCCTGGAGTGACATGGTCAGGATCCCTGCTGACAAAGGTGAGTGTTTTAGGTGTGGCCAACAGGTGGCGCCTGTTCCTTCTGTAATGTTCACCTTGAGCTGTCTCCACTATGTAGGATCTGGGAGTGGAGCTCTGACTGTGAACAACTGCTGGCATTGTCCATGTTTTCTGTCCATCAAGTTTGGTGAGTACTGCGTCACCCGAGTTCAGTGGGCGCAGTGTCCGCACGCCGTTCCTGCGGTTGTAGTAGAAAGCCTGCCTCGATTTGGCTGCGGCGTCAGCGGTTTTGATCAGTTCCTCTTTAGGCCAGGCCGGTTTCAGGTTATGCTGCAATGTGGGTAAGGTGGTTCTGAGTCTCCTACCCATGAGCAATTCCGCTGGACTGGCTCCAGTGGAAGAAGAGGGTGTAGCTCTGTATGTCAACAGGGCGAGGAGAGGGTCTTCCTGCCTTAATATGCTTTTGGCTATCTGAACAGCCCTCTCTGCCTGTCCATTACTCTGGGGGTAGTGTGGGCTTGAAGTCACATGGATGAAATCATAATCCTCACTGAACCTCTTCATCTCTTCTGAAACTAGCTGTGGCCCATTATCGCTAACTACAATTTCAGGGATACCAAAACGTGCAAATGTAGCCTTCAGCCTAGCTACAACCTGACTGCTAGTAGTTGTTGGTAGATTTAGGATCTCCAAAAACCTGGAATAATAGTCAGACACTATCAAGTAGTTTTGCTTTTTGTACTCACACAGGTCTATGCCAACTTTCTGCCATGGTCTGGATGGGAGCTCACTTGACATTAAAGGCTCTTTTCTCTGTGTGTTCTTGTGTTCTCTGCAGAATTGACATTGCTGTATCTTTGTTGTAATGTGCTCTGTCATTTTGGGCCACCACACTGACTGGCTAGCTCTCTCTCTGCACTTAACTATCCCCTGGTGCCCGTCGTGTATTCTGTCTAAGATCACCTCCCTCATCTCTGTGGGAATGACGATACGACTGCCTCTGATGACTAAACCATCTACCTCAGATAACTCCCCTCTCACCTGATAAAAGTCTCTGACTGTCTCCGGCACTTTATCGACATACTCAGGCCAGCCGTGTCTGATGAAGCCCAACGCTGTCTGGAGCTGCAGATCCCCATCCGTGCTCTGTTTTATCTCCTGCATCCTTTGAGGTGTGGCAGGCACCTGGCACACGATGGCATCAATGTGCGCTGCAACATCATCATGAGAAGCACCATCTCCGTAGCGCTGCTCTGGGCCTCTGGAGAGTGCATCAGCTACAGCTAAAGTTTTGCCTGGTGCGTATTCAGCCACTGCATTGAAACGCATCAGCCTCATTAACAGTCTCTGGCACCTAATGGGCACATTATCCAAGTCTTTGCTGTTCATGAGAGGCACTAGTGGTTTATGATCGGTGACAAGTCTGAAATTGTCAAGCCCAAACAAGTACTTCTCGAACCTTTCACATGCCCAGACGCTGGCTAAGCACTCTTTCTCGATCTGTGCGTACCTTGTCTCTGCGTCACTCAGCCGTCGGGAGCAGTAGGCCACGGGCTTCCAGTGTTCCCCGTGCTGCTGGAGCAGAACGCCTCCCAGCCCGTAGCTGCTGGCATCTGCTGACACCACCGTAGCCTTAGTGACGTCATAAAAGGTGAGTACCGGGGCGGTGGCGAGTGCTGCTTTAAGGTCTTGGAATGCTGTGTTCTGTGCAGGTCCCCACAGCCACTCTGTCGTTGCTTTAAGCAGTCCATAAAGCGGCTGACCTACAGTGGACAGCTCTGGGACGTATTTTGCCAAATAGTTCACCATCCCGAGGAACCTCTTGAGTTCCGTCACGTTCTGGGGCTGAGGAAAGTTCTCTATTCCGGCCACTTTGTCCGGGTCAGGTCTGATGCCTGCCTCGTTGATGATATGACCAAGGAAGCGGACTTGTTTCTGTTTGAACTTGCATTTCGCTTGGTTCAGTTTGAGACCTGCTGTTTCAATGACCCCCAGCGCCTCTGCTAGGCGCCGGTCATGGATTTCCTCAGTCTCTCCATGTATAAGGATGTCATCCATGTACACCTCTGTGCCCTCTAGCCCGGTCAGAGTTTCCGCCATCTTTCTCTGGAAAATCTCTGGAGCACTCGTTATACCAAATGGAAGGCGGCAGAAAGCATACCTCCCAAATGGGGTGATGAAAGTGGTGAGCCCCCTGCTGTCTTCATGCAAGGGGATCTGGTAAAACCCACTTGCTGCATCCAACGTTGTGAAGAACTTTGACCCTGCGAGCCTTGGCATTATTTCCTCCATAGTGGGCAGCACGTATTTCTCACGTTTCACCGCTCGATTCAGCCTCCTGAGGTCAGCGCAGCAGCGAACCTCTTTCTTGTTCGGTTTCAGCACCGGCACCATAGCGGCGCACCATTCTGTGGGCTGAGTCACTTTTTCAATAATGCCCTCATTTTCCATGCGCTGCAGTTCTTTCTTAACCAGTGGTACAAGTGGCAGCGGTATCCGTCTGGCTGTATGCACCGCGTATGGCTGGGCACCCTCCACCAGAGCTATTTTCACTGGGTCTGTTTTCAGCAGTCCACTTGAACCGAAAACTCCACTGACCTCATTCATCCGCTTCACTAGACCCATCTCCACTGCCTCTGGACGACTCAGCAGACAGCTGCCTCTCCCCTTGATCACATACACTGGAAAGGAGTATTGTTTCTCCTTGTAGTTGGTTGTGGCTTGAAACTGTCCTATGCAGCTGATGTTTCCACCTGGGCTTATGAAGCATGTGTCAGGAGGTCCCAGTTTTATGTTTGGCTTCAGCTTTTTAAATGTCCCTTGGTTGATAACAGTAGCGTCAGCCCCCGTGTCAATTTTAAAGGTTATTGGTACATCACTTATTGTTAAACTAACAGTCCAATCTTCCTGACTGCTCTCTTTGCCAACTTCTCCCAGAAAGTACAGCTGTTTAACCTCTTCAGTGACTTCTCTCACCGCTTTAGAGTGACATGCACGCTCCCAATGTCCCTTTTTATGACACTTGTTGCACTTACTGTTCGTTGCAGGACACTTCCGCTCATCGGTGTGCTGCGTCTTGCCGCACCTCCCGCATTCATCTACTTTGTTGGTTGCCGGACTGCCGCCACCATGACGCTGTCCGCCCTTTTTGTTTTGGCGTTCGTCCCGCCATCGGACAACATTGACGTTAGCCAGCTGGGCCTCTGGTTGGTTAGCTTGGAGGCTGAGCTGCTTTGTTATTGCCTCCGCCTGGCGCACTTGTTCAATGACTTTCACCAGAGTAAGGTCCGCTGTGAGCTGGAACTGACGGGAGAGCACCTTATCTTTTATGCCCACTACCAGACGATCTCTGATATGTTCATCCCTCTTGTCCCCAAACTCGCAGTGTTCAGACAACTCATACAATGTCCGGATGTACATCTCCGCTGTCTCTCCTGGCTGCTGGCTACGTTGATAGAAGCACGCCCTCTCATGTATGATGTTACGGCGGGGAATAAAGTAGCCGTCGAACTTTTTCAGTACGATATCATAGTCCACTTTATCACCCTCCGCCGCGAAGTCAAACGAGCTGAATATCTTTTCAGCCTCGCTGCCCATTGCATAAATCAGCGAACTCACTTGAATCTCCCCGTCGTCTTTATCCAGCTTTGTCGCGAGCCTGAAGCGCGAAAACCGTTGTCTCCACTCCGGCCATTCAACGGGGCAGTCAAACTTGAATTCACTCGGCGGATTAAACTTCGGCATGACCGCTCGTGTTCCGATACACAGACTATTCTGACACCATGTAATGTCCGTAGACGCCTTGTCTTACTGACATAAGAATAATTCAAGAACGAGCCGACTTCGTAGGTTCTTAACTGTGTAGCTTTTACTAGCGTTCATCCGACATACAACCTTCATAACATGCGCTTCTAACTTCCTGTATACGTCACACGCACTGCACGTACATCCGTGAGTGGGTCAAGTTAAACACGTGACCTTTCATTCATTACAAACAGAGTCCAGAACAATAGTACTGACAACGATGATAGTAGTGACTGACAGTGATGATAATTATGACTGACAGTGATGATGGTACTGACATTGATGACAATAGTGACAGTGATGATAATTGTGACTGACAGTGATGATGGTACTGACATTGATGACAATAGTGAGTTATGATAGTACTGATAGTATTGACAGTGATTATAGTAATGACAGTGATGATAATACTGATAGTAATGATAGTACTGACAGTGATGATAGTGTTGACAGGATGACAATACTGACAGTAATGGTAGTACTGACAGTGATTATAGTACTAAGTGATGATAATACTGATAGTAATGATAGTACTGACAGTGATTATAGTACTAAGTGATGATAATACTGATAGTAATGATAGTACTGACAGTGATGATAGTATTGACAGTGATGATAATACTGACAGTAATGGTAGTACTGACAGTGATTGTAGTACTAAGTGATGATAATACTGATAGTAATGATAGTACTGACAGTGATAACAGTAGTGACAGTAATGATAGTACTGACATTGATGATAGTACTGACATTGATGATAATAGTGACAGTGATGATAATACTGACATTGATGATTGTAGTGAAAGTGATGATTGTAGTGACTGACGGTGATGATGGTACTGACATTGATAACAATAGTGACAATGATGATAATATTGACAGTGATGACAGTAGTGACAGTGATGGTAATACTGACATTGATGATAGTACTGACAGTGATGATAGTAATGACAGTGATTACAGTAGTCACGGTGATGGTAATACTGACATTGATGATAGTACTGACAATGATGATAATAGTGACAATGATGACAGTAGTGACAGTGATGATAATAGTGACAATGATGACAGTAGTGACAGTGATGGTAATACTGACAGTGATGATAATAGTGAATGATGATAATACTGACTAGTGATTATTGTGACAGTGATGATAATAGTTACAGGGTGATGATAGTACTGACAGTGATGATAGTACTGACAGTGATGATGGTAGACAGTGATGATAGTACTGACAGTGACGACAGTACTGACAACGACGACAGTACTGACAGGGTTAATAACACACGGAGGACGTGACACGTCACGGCGACCATGTTTCTTGCTGCTGACAAAGGGGCAGCGCTGCCGTCAGTGTCTCTGGGTCAGTGTCTGGAATAGAAGAGTCATTCTCCGCTCTGCTGCCTCTGTAAAACCAATAACACACGGTTATTTTCACACTCGCTACACTTACTGCCAAACACACACACACACACACACACACACACACAGTGTGTTTTACTGTGTAGGACTGGTACGCTTTGAGCTGCTGTTGTAGCTAGAAAAGCACTATAAAATGCAACTTGACTGACTGATTGACTGAAGTCAGAGAGGCGGTGGCTCAGTGTGTGTGTGTGTGTGTGTGTGTGTGTGTGTGTGTGTGTGTGTGTGTTTGTGTGTTGGAGTGAGTAAAGCCAGATGCTGAACCAGCACACAGGGTCAGTATTTTTGGCCATTTGGCCATACACAAAGACCAGAGGTCACACATTGGCATTCCTCACAACACAAACAATTTCTCTCTCACACACACACACACACACACACACACACACACACACACACACACACACACACACACACACACACACACGCTGCTGACCTGACCTCTCCTGTCCCCAGTGTCTTGGACGTTGGCAGTGGATGGCTTCACCTAAGTAAACAGACATCAGTTTATGTTCGCATGACTGCTCAGAGGTCACATCTTCACACACACACACACAACCCTTCCACCTCACACTGCTGACTATACTGGGACCAGTTCACACATCTCAGCCTGTGTGAACTGGGTCACCTGTGGGGGTACGAGAGAGCCGGGCCCTGGGCCTCGGACCAGTATGATCTATAGTTTTCGGATGGTTGTGAGAAGAGGGGCAGGAAGGCAGAACCCTGGGGGGGGGGGGGGTATGAACAGAGACAGAGGCATGTAGCGGGGCGATGCCGTTTTCCCTGCAGGGTGGACAAGCCTTTGGTCTGTGTGTGTGTGTGTGCGCCTGTGATTTAAGTGTGTGTGTGTGTGTGTGTTTCCATGTGTGTGTTTCGGTGTGTGTGTGTCTATGCATATCTATGTCCGTGCACGTGCACGCCCCTCTCGGCGCCCTCTTCCTGTTGGAGCCTCTCGCAGACATAAAGCGCAGCCTCACAATAGACCATTGTCCCCTCTCCTCGCCCCGCTTCCTGGCAGGTCAGAATTCCCGGAAACGAGGACGCCGTCCAAACAAACTCCCAACAGCTACACCTCTCCACCCACCGCCGCCGCACGCCTCCCCTCCACGCCACAGGGGGAGGGGCCTGGCATCTACCGGTGACGGTGTTCCTGGCAGGAAGCAAATCAGCGTCGCACCCTGACCACCGGTGGCCCCCCCGAGTGTCAGGGTGTACACCCTGACCACCAGTGGCCCGAGCCATCAGGATATGTGGGAATGAGGACCGGTGGGATACTAATGATTGTGTGTGTGTGTGTGTGGGGGGGGGGGGTGGACAGCTTTAGAGAGACAGACAGAGAGCACACATCCACTTCATATGACCATACACTGTCGGGCGCTCTGACGGGGGGTCTGTCGACAACATCTGCATTTACCTGCTGTCACAGATCTTCATCCGGATGAAGAAGTAGGGAGCGCTCCTTCAAGGATGATTCCAGTTTTTTGCAACCCGGGTATACGGCCTGTCCAGGGTGTCTCCCCGCCTGCCTGCCGCCGGATGACTGCTGGGTGGGCTCCAGCATCCCTGCCACCCTCAGAGCAGGATAAGCGGTTTGGATAATGGATGGATTCTGTACACATCAGTTATTCCCCACCCCCCCTTTTTCTCCCCAATCGTACCCGGCCAATCACCCCGCTCTTCCGAGCCGTCCCGGTCTCTGCTCCGCCCCCTCTGCCGATCCGGGGAGGGCTGCAGACTACCACACGCCTCCTCCAGTACATGTGGAGTCGCCAGCCGCTGCTTTTCACCTGACAGTGAGGAGTTTCACCAGGGGGGCGTAGCACGTGGGAGGACCACGCTATTCTCCTCCCCAACAGGCGCCCCGACCAACCAGAGGAGGCGCTAGTGCAGCGACCAGGACACACACCCACATCCGGCTTCCGCTGAAGCCGCTGGCTAGCCTCTGTGGCGAATAGGGCAGCATGCTAGCGTGTAAGCCTTCCCTTGCCAGTACATAGCCTCTCCTTCACCAAGACTCCTGCCACGCCTCCCCGTGGCCACACGTGGTAACTGGGGTCTTGCGGCCCCAGGCTAACTTGGCAGGGGATCTCGGAGCAGCAGCGGGCCCCAGAGATACGGTGTGCAGGCCCACCCTGGTGGACACGCCCTGGCACCTATCAACCACTGCCCCGCTGCCTTGTGGGTGAGTCTGGGAGACATAAGGCTAAGGGAGCTCACCCCAACAGAAAAGCAAGCTGTGGCGGCACGCTTCGAGGCGGTTTCCGAAAAACTGGATTTCCGGCAGCCCCCTGCAGTTGTGTGGAGGTGCCGGTCGTCTAGGGATCCCCCTTGCCATCGGAACCATCTCCTCTACAATCAAGTCATGTGGCGTTGGGAGAAGTGCCCCACCCCCCATGCCACTTTAAAAACCATCTCTGCTGCGCAGGTATCTTCTGCTATCTGAGTCCTCAAAGGACCCACAAAGAGAAGAAGATGGTCATCATCGGGGACCATGGACAACCAGCAAGCAAGTGTGTGTGTGTGTGTGTGTGTGTGTGTGTGTGTGTGTGTGTGTGTGTGTGTGTGTGTGTGTGTGTGCGTGTGTGTGTGTGTTCCAGACTGGCCAAGGACTGAATGGCCTTTGTGCTGTTTAAGTTATAAACTTGCCGATAAGTTGGTATCACCGATTGCTGGGTTCAAATAGATAAAACAAGATAAGATGAACCTTTATTAATCCCCCGAGGTGACATTAAGGATTCACGGCAGCCATGACAGTCAACAAGTACGGAAAGTGAACAAAAGGCAAATTAGGTAAAAAAATACAAACCCCAATTCCAGTGAAGTTGGGACGTTGTGTAAAATGTAAATAACAACAGAACACAGTGATTTGCAAAGCCTTTTCCACCTATATTCAACTGAATACACTACAAAGACAAGATATTTAATGTTCAAACTGATAAACTTTGTTGTTTTTGTGCAAATATTCACTCATTTTGAATGTGATGCCTGCAACACCTTCCAAAGAAGCTGGGACAGGGGCATGTTCACCACTGTGTTACACCACCTTTCCTTTTAACAACACTCAGTAAGCGTTTGGGAACTGAGGACACTACTTGTTGAAGCTTTGTAGGTGGAATTCTTCCCCATTCTTGCTTGATGTGCGACTTCAGTTGCTCAACAGTCTGGGGTCTCCGTTGTCGTATTGTGCGCTTCATAATGCACCACACAGTTTCAATGGGAGACAGGTCTGGACTGCAGGCAGTCCAGTCCAGTACCCGGACTCTTTTACTACAAAGCCCCACTGGTGTAACACCTGCAGAATGTGGCTTGGCATTGTCTTGCTGACATAAGCAGGGACGTCCCTGAAAAAGACGTCGCTTGGATGGCAGCACATGTTGCTCCAAACCTGTATGGACCTTTCAGCATTAATGGTGCCTTCACAGATGTGCAAGCTACCCATGATGCCATGGGCACTAACACACCCCCCATACCATCACAGGTGCTGGCTTTTGGACTTTGTGCTGAGAACAATCTGGATGGTCCTTTTCCTCTTTAGCCCGGAGGACACGACGTCCATGATTTCCAAAAACAATGTGAAATGTGGACTCATCAGACCACAGCACACTTGTCCACTTGGCGTCAGTCCATCTCAGAGGAGCTCGGGCCAGAGAAGCAGGTGGTGTTTCTGGGTGGTGTTGATATCTGGCTTTGGCTTTGCATGGTAGAGTTTTAACTTGCACTTGTAGATGTAGCGACCAACTGTGTTAACTGACGATGGTTTTCCCAAGTGTTCCTGAGCCCACGTGGTCATATCCTTTACACAATGATGTCGGTTTTTAATGCAGTGCCGCCTGAGGGGTCGAAGGTCACGGGCATTCAGTGTTGGTTTTTGGCCTTGCTGCTTACGTGCAGAGATTTCTCCGGATTCTCTGAATCTTGTGATGATATTATGGACTGTAGATGAGGAAATCCCTAAATTCCTTGCAATTGTAGGTTGAGAAACGTTCTTAAACTGTTGGACTATTTGCTCACGCAGTTGTTCACAAAGTGGTGACATTTTTAATTAAGTTTTATTGTGTCTAATGGTGAATGACATCCCACATGAGAAACAGATGGGCTGGGATTAGATTACATCAATAATCCCAGATGAAATGAGATTAGATAACATCCCATAATCCCAGATAAAATGAGATTAGTTTACATCACATAATCCCAGATGAAAGGAGATTAGATTACATCACATAATCCCAGATGAAAGGAGATTAGATTATGTCCCATAATCCCAGATGAAATGAGATTAGATTACATCACATAATCCCAGATGAAAGGAGATTAGATAACATCCCATAATCCCAGATGAAAGGATATTAGATAACATCCCATAATCCCAGATGAAAGGATATTAGATAACATCCCATAATCCCAGATGAAAGGATATTAGATAACATCCCATAATCCCAGATGAAATGAGATTAGATTACATCACATAATCCCAGATGAAAGGAGATTAGATAACATCCCATAATCCCAGATGAAAGGATATTAGATAACATCCCATAATCCCAGATGAAAGGAGATTAGATAACATCCCATAATCCCAGATGAAATGAGATTAGATTACATCCCATAATCCCAGATGAAATGAGATTAGATTACATCACATAATCCCAGATGAAATGAGATTAGATTACATCCCATAATCCCAGATGAAAGGAGATTAGATTACATCCCATAATCCCAGATGAAATGAGATTAGATTACATCACATAATCCCAGATGAAATGAGATTAGATTACATCCCATAATCCCAGATGAAAGGAGATTAGATTACATCACATAATCCCAAATGAAATGAGATTAGATTACATCACATAATCCCAGATGAAATGAGATTAGATTACATCACATAATCCCAAATGAAATGAGATTAGATTACATCCCATAATCCCAGATGAAATGAGATTAGATTACATCCCATAATCCCAGATGAAAGGGGATTAGATAACATCCCATAATCCCAGATGCAAGGAGATTAGATAATTTCACATAATCCCAGATGAAATGAGATTAGATTACATCCCATAATCCCAGATGAAAGGAGATTAGATAACATCCCATAATCCCAGATGAAAGGAGATTAGATAACATCCCATAATCCCAGATGAAAGGAGATTAGATAACATCCCATAATCCCAGATGAAAGGAGATTAGATTACATCCCATAATCCCAGATGAAAGGAGATTAGATTACATCCCATAATCCCAGATGAAATGAGATTAGATTACATCCCATAATCCCAGATGAAATGAGATTAGATTACATCCCATAATCCCAGATGAAATGAGATTAGATTACACCCCATAATCCCAGATGAAAGGAGATTAGATTACATCACATAATCCCAGATGAAATGAGATTAGATTACACCCCATAATCCCAGATGAAAGGAGATTAGATTACATCACATAATCCCAGATGAAAGGAGATTAGATTACATCACATAATCCCAGATGAAAGGAGATTAGATTACATCCCATAATCCCAGATGAAAGGAGATTAGATTACATCCCATAATCCCAGATGAAATGAGATTAGATTACATCCCATAATCCCAGATGAAATGAGATTAGATTACATCACATAATCCCAGATGAAATGAGATTAGATTACATCCCATAATCCCAGATGAAAGGAGATTAGATTACATCCCATAATCCCAGATGAAATGAGATTAGATTACATCACATAATCCCAGATGAAAGGAGATTAGATTACATCACATAATCCCAGATGAAAGGAGATTAGATTACACCCCATAATCCCAGATGAAAGGAGATTAGATTACATCACATAATCCCAGATGAAATGAGATTAGCTGGTAGACGGGACCTTTCATGACCCACATGAGAAAAGTGAATCAGTGCAGCAGTGGCACAAAGACCAACAGAAACAGGCGGGGGGGGGCGGGGCGGATAAACTAGGCAGGAAAAGGTGAACATAAAGCTCAGATATAAAGGCCGGCCTGTTGGCAGGCAGACGGCCTCCTGCCGGGCCCTGAAACTGAAGCCAGAAGCTGTTTGGAAGCACACGGCACACCGGTCGGAATGTCACGGCACAGCTCAGGAAACGGGAGTCTTTTCCAAACCGTTCTTTGTAATTTGAGTTGTATTTTGCTTCGTTACCTGAGAATATTCGCCTCGTCTCACATGCCAATCTCCCACAGTGCCCCGCGGCCTCAGAGAAACACAGCACGGGTAAGACGAAGGTTTCAACATCCTCTTCACATATAATGGACGAGTCATTTTCTGGAAAGACAAACTCTCTCTCTCTCTCTCTCTCTCTCTCTCTCTCTCTCTCTCTCTCTCTCTCTCTCTCTCTCTCTCTCTCTCTCTCTCTCTCTCTCTCTCTTTTGTTTCACCAGCCTCCCCCAGCACACCTTCTCTCTTCCTCTGACCTCCTCCAGCTTTTCTTGCCTCACATACTTCTTTTTCCTCCTCTGTCCAAACATCAGCTCCTCTTCTGTCCACCTAGTACAGTGTTTCTCAACCCAGTCCTCAAGGACCCCCTATCCTGCATATTTTCTGTGCAACCCTGAATAGGTACCTGTTTGTAGTTATTCAACCAATCAGCAATGAATCTTGTCAGACGTTGCACACCTTGCATAATTAAGTGCTGCGAGATGATTGATCGAGTAAGTACAAGCAGGGCTACCTATGCAGGGTTACAATGAAGATCTGCAGGATAGGGGGTCCTTGAGGACTGGGCTGAGAAACACTGTCCTAGTAGAAGGTGATTTTTCTCCCCCCTTTTCTCCCCAATTGTACTTGGCCAATTACCCCACTCTTCTGAGCCGTCGCTGCTCCGCCCCCTCTGCTGATCCGGGGAGGGCTGCAGACTACCACATGCCTCCTCCCATACATGTGCTTCTTTTCACCTGACAGCGAGGCGTTTCACCAGGGGGACGTAGCGCGTGGGAGGATCACGCTATTCCCCCCCCCCAGTTCTCCCTCCGCCCTGAACAGGCGCCGCGACCGACCAGAGGAGGCGCTAGCGCAGCGGCCAGGACACACACCCACATCCGGCTTCCCACCCGCAGACACGGCCAATCGGCTCTGTGCATAACTCTACTCTAATGACTTCCGGCTTCTACTGCAGCGGTCATACCGGTTTCCTGTTTGTTGGCGTGCGCTATTGGCGATGCCTGCAAGATTTACCACGGATAAACGTCAACCGCATGCGCACAACTGTCCACACACTCTCACCCGCACCTCCCAGCACACGGGTGAAAAGTCTCAGGTTGTACACATCAAGTTACGTCCCCAATTATGAGGACGAGCGGAGTTATGCCACTGTCAATAGCTCGCGCCATCAAACAGGAAACCGGTATGCCCACTGCAGTAGAGACCGGAAGTCAGCGGACTACAGTTATGCACAGAGCCGATCGCGTCTGTAGGGACACCCGACCAAGCCGGAGGTAACGCGGGGATTCGAACCGGCGATCCCCATGTTGGTAGGCAACGGAACAGACCTCCGACGCCCTGGCAGGAGGTGACTTAAACGCCTCTTTCTCGCCGCCCGCCTCCACATTTTGTGGAATAAGGGACTCTGCGGTCGCCGCTTGGTGGTTTCGTTTCTCGCTCCACCGGCGTGCACCGAGGCATCATAACGGAGTCTTGCGGACGGAGTACACCCTGAAGAGCACCGCAACCACACCACCCGTGATTACAAGGCGAGAAACGGCTGAGCTGTTATATATAGCGACGCACACTCTGCCAGAGGAGGCAAAATGGACCACTTCACCACCACTTTCATCAGCTGCATAGACACATGCACACAACTAGATCCATGGAAGCATGGGGTGGTGTGTGTGTGTGTAGTAATAAAGACATATAACAGTGGATATGTACATGTCAGGCAGATTGAAGGAGGCGAGCTGCAGGTGAGGCTGCAGGTGAGGCTGCAGGGGAAGCTGCAGGGGAAGCTGGAGGTGAGGCTACAGGTGAGGCTGCAGGTGAAGCTGCAGGGGAAGCTGCAGGTGAGGCTGCATGTGAGGCTACAGGTGAGGCTGCAGGGGAAGCTGCAGGGGAAGCTGGAGGTGAGGCTGCAGGGGAAGCTGTAGGTGAGGCTGCAGGGGAAGCTGGAGGTGAGGCTGCAGGGGAAGCTGGAGGTGAGGCTGCAGGGGAAGCTGGAGGCTGCATGTGAGGCTGCAGGGGAAGCTGCAGGGGAAGCTGGAGGCTGCAGGTGCGGCTGCAGGGGAAGCTGCAGGGGAAGCTGGAGGTGAGGCTGCATGTGAGGCTGCAGGGGAAGCTGCAGGGGAAGCTGGAGGCTGCAGGTGCGGCTGCAGGGGAAGCTGCAGGTGAGGCTGCATGTGAGGCTGCAGGGGAAGCTGTAGGTGAGGCTGCAGGGGAAGCTGGAGGTGAGGCTGCAGGGGAAGCTGGAGGTGAGGCTGCAGGGGAAGCTGGAGGTGAGGCTGCAGGGGAAGCTGGAGGCTGCATGTGAGGCTGCAGGGGAAGCTGCAGGGGAAGCTGGAGGCTGCAGGTGCGGCTGCAGGGGAAGCTGCAGGGGAAGCTGGAGGTGAGGCTGCATGTGAGGCTGCAGGGGAAGCTGCAGGGGAAGCTGGAGGCTGCAGGTGCGGCTGCAGGGGAAGCTGCAGGTGAGGCTGCATGTGAGGCTGCAGGGGAAGCTGTAGGTGAGGCTGCAGGGGAAGCTGGAGGTGAGGCTGCATGTGAGGCTGCAGGGGAAGCTGCAGGGGAAGCTGCAGGTGAGGCTGCATGTGAGGCTACAGGTGAGGCTGCAGAGGAAGCTGTAGGTGAGGCTGCATGTGAGGCTGCAGGGGAAGCTGTAGGTGAGGCTGCAGGGGAAGCTGGAGGTGAGGCTGCATGTGAGGCTGCAGGGGAAGCTGCAGGGGAAGCTGGAGGCTGCAGGTGCGGCTGCAGGGGAAGTTGCAGGGGAAGCTGGAGGCTGCAGGTGCAGCTGCAGGGGAAGCTGCAGGGGAAGCTGCAGGGGAGGCTGTAGGTGAGGCTGCATGTGAGGCTGCATGTGAGGCTGCAGGGGAAGCTGCAGGGGAAGCTGCAGGGGAAGCTGTAGGTGAGGCTGCATGTGAGGCTGCAGGTGAGGCTACAGGTGTGGCTGCAGGGGAAGCTGTAGGGGAAGCTGAAGGCTGAAGGTGAGGCTGCAGGTGAGGCTGCAGGTGTGGCTGCAGGGGAAGCTGGAGGGGAAGCTGGAGGCTGCATGTGAGGCTGCAGGGGAAGCTGCATGTGAGGCTGCAGGGGAAGCTGGAGGCTGCAGGTGCGGCTGCAGGGGAAGCTGCAGGGGAAGCTGGAGGCTGCAGGTGCGGCTGCAGGGGAAGCTGCAGGGGAAGCTGCAGGGGAAGCTGGAGGTTGCAGGTGTGGCTGCAGGGGAAGCTGCAGGTGAGGCTACAGGTGTGGCTGCAGGGGAAGCTGCAGGGGAAGCTGGAGGCTGCAGGTGAGGCTGCAGGGGAAGCTGCTTGAATGGCAGATCAAGTTTTTATACAAAAGCAGACATGGAGGAAAAACACCGATTAGTTTATGAGACCGACAGACGCACACCTACTTAATGGGGGGGGGGGCACAAACATACAAACCTACCACCATTATGTCTGCACAACCTCCATGACACACACACGCGCGCACACAGTCGGGCAGCAATCAGCCAATTTTAAGTGTAAACTGCTTCAGGAGGCACTCCTCTTCCTCCTCCTCTTCCTCCTCCTCCTCTATCACTCATCCCTTTTGGCCCTGATCTCGCGTTCTGTTTCTCTCTCACTCTCCCTCCTTGTTATTTTTCCTCCTCATTCTCTCCCCCTACAGTATACTCACATCCTGGTTTCTATTTCTCTCTCTCTCTCTCTCTCTCTCTCTCTCTCTCTCTCTCTCTCTCTCTCTCTCTCTCCTTGTTATTTTTCCTCCTCATTCTCTCCCCCTACAGTATACTCAGATCCTGGTTTCTATTTCTCTCTCTCTCTCTCTCTCTCTCTCTCTCTCTCTCTCTCTCTCTCTCTCTCTCTCTCTCTCTCTCTCTCTCTCTCTCTCTCTCTCTCTCTCTCTCTCTCTCACACACACACACACACACACACACACACACACACACACACACAATATTTGTGTTGTTTTCCTCTGCTAGGTTATAATTATCCCTCCACCGTGCTTGGGAAGCACAAGAGTGATCAGTATCTCCATGTAGGAATGGTGGCCTAGTCTAAACACACGCAACTGCTGTGTGTGTGTGTGTGTGTGTGTGTGTGTGTGTGTGTGTGTGTGTGTGTAAATGTGTGTACCAGTGTGTTTGTTTAAGTATGTGTACCAGTGTGTGTGTGTGTGTGTGTGTGTGTAAGTATGTGTACCAGTGTGTGTGTGTGTGTGTGTGTGTAAATGTGTGTACCAGTGTGTTTGTTTAAGTATGTGTACCAGTGTGTGTGTGTGTGTGTGTGTGTGTGTGTGTGTGTTTACCAGGGGACCCAGAGAGCTGAAAATGACTCAGTTGTCACATCCCCAGCTTGTCACTGTGTGTTTAGGAAAACGCTTTTGTTGTTCCACCCAATATATTACACACACACACACACACACACACACACACACACACACACACACACACACACACACACACACACACACACACACACACACACACACACAGAAGAGAGAGAACTTTTGATGTTTTGTAATGGAACAATTCACAACAAAAGAGAGGAAAAACCAATTATAAACTCCTTAAAAATTCCCAAACTATCAACACCCTAAGGTGCCCACACTCACACATACCCTGATCACACCAGGGGGGGGGGGGGGCGAGAGAGAGAGAGAGAGAGCAGGAGAGAGAGAGGGAGGGAGGGAGAGAGAGAGGGAGGGAGGGAGGGAGAGAGATGTTTGGCATTTTTCAATGTTTAAACCCTTGCTTTGGCAATATGTACATTGTTACGTCATGCCAATAAAGCCATTTTAATTTGAATTTGAGAGACAGACAGACAGAGAGACAGAGACAGACATGGAGAGAGAAAGTGAGAGAGACAGACAGACAGAGACAGAGACAGACATGGAGAGAGAAAGTGAGAGAGACAGACAGACAGAGAGACAGAGACAGACATGGAGAGAGAAAGTGAGAGAGACAGACAGACAGACAGGTAGAGAGAGATACTTCATTGACTTCATTCATTCAATGCTTCATTGATTTTAAGGAAGCATTTGATTCATCTGGCACGATGGCTTATACTGTAAAATCATCCGAAGTGGCGTAGGGGGTAAAGTGTCGGACATAATCAAATCTACATATTTGGAAAATAAGTGCGGAGGAAAACTTGGCGACAAAAGAGCAGAATACTTCGCTCAAGGGTGAGGGGTGAGACAGGGCTGCAGTTTGACTCCAACCCTGTTCAGTATCTACATCAATGAGTTAGCGGTGTTACTGGAACAATCTGCAGCTCCTGGCCTCAACCTAAACACAGAGGTTAAATTCTTGCTCTATGCAGATGACCTGGTGCTGCTGTCACCCACAGAACTGGGTCCACAGCAGCATGTGGATCTGCTAGAGAACTACTGCCAGAACTGGGCCCTGGCAGTAAACTTAAAAAAGACAGAAATTATGATCTTCCAGAAGAAGCCCGGGTGTCAAGAAAGTAGACAGCTATTTACTCTAGGTAACAACGCCCTAGAGCACACGTAAAACTCTGATGAGCTGGGACTGAGGGTCAGTGGGACCGAGGGTCAGTGGGACTGAGGGTCAGTGGGACCAAGGGTCAGTGGGACTGAGGGTCAGTGGGACCGAGGGTAAGTGGGACTGAGGGTCAGTGGGACCAAGGGTCAGTGGGACTGAGGGTCAGTGGGACTGAGGGTCAGTGGGACCAAGGGTCAGTGGGACTGAGGGTCAGTGGGACCGAGGGTAAGTGGGACTGAGGGTCAGTGGGACCAAGGGTCAGTGGGACTGAGGGTCAGTGGGACCAAGGGTCAGTGGGACTGAGGGTCAGTGGGACTGAGGGTCAGTGAGTGACCAAAACACTGTCAGTTACTGTCAGTTGTTGTTCAAGTGCTGTTCTATGTTCCTATCTGTTCCTTTTCCATTGTTTTGTGTAAAACTCTGTTGACCTGTTTCACTCTCACCTGCTTTGGCAACATTGTAATGAATGCAGTCATGCCAATAAAGCATCCCTGAACTGAATTGAAAGACAGACAGACAGACAGACAGACAGACAGAAAGACAAGGAGAGTGAGGGAGACAGACAGACAGACAGACAGACGGAGAGAGAGAGAGACAGAAGGTACAAACCAAGCTAAGTAAAAAAGAAACTATTTGTGATCAAAGGTTTTGTCTTCATAAATAATCCTGCAGAAAACAAACAACAACACGGTTTGCACATGAGTCAGCTTCAGGGTAGCAGGCCTGTGGACGGCAGACACACACACACACACACACACACACACACACACACACACACACACACACACACACACACACACACAGAGCTTTGGGTGGTTAATCGGAACAAGCTTCTCCAAACATGTCTGTGATAAGCAAAGACCAGATTAGGACTGTGCTTAACTCTGTGTGTGTGTGTGTGTGTGTGTGTGTGTGGACAGTGTGAGCATTGTGTATTTGTGTACGTATCCGTGCCGGCATGTCTCTGTAAGCATGTGTGTGTTTGTGTACATGTATTCTTGTGTGTGTGTGTGTGTGTGTGTGTCGGTGGGACATCTCGGTACCAGCTGGGGCCCTGAGAAACAGGGATGTGGTGTTTGCTTTGGAAGGGTGTCTGAGGAGAAGTGATGAAGAATCAAGACGTATTCAGCAGACACGAAGAGAACGGAAGACTCGAACAGCGACACCGACAGCGGATGGAAAAGATAAGAGGAGACGATAAAGAGGTTGAGAAACCCAAAGAGAGAGAGAGAGAGAGAGAGAGAGCAATATTGTGAAAAACAGCTCTCACTAAAGTGAGCCGTAACCCTGCCTCCCCCGGGGGAGCTGCATCGGGCGGTGGGATTTCTGAACAAATAGTTGGCGTGCCTCAGAACGAAGCCTGTTTATCTTGGGAAGGAGAGAACGAGAGAAGAAGAAGAAGAAGAAGAAGAAGAAGAAGAAGAAGAAGAAGAAGAAGAAGAAGAAGAAGAAGAAGGGATGATGGGGAGGCCTGGGAGAAAGAGGAGGAGAGACACGGAAGGAGCGATCTGAGGTCAGCTCGGAGGACCAGAGGAGGACCGGAGGACGACCCAAGGAGGACCGGAGGAGGACCGGAGGAGGACCAGAGGAGGACCGGAGGACTGGATCTGATGTGCTTCTGAGGCAGTGGCTTTAAACTACGGGTCCTGACCCATAAACGTTGTATTTGGAGAATTTCAATTCAAAAGAAAGAAAACTCAGAAACAGAAACACTTCGTCATTTCATTTCATGCACAAAACGTCACCCCCCACCCCCATCCCACAGCAGCGCAACACAAAGACAACACACATCCAAGAACACACACTATATCCAAACGAACACACACTATATCCAAACTAACACACACTATATCCAAACTAAACTAACACTCATCACTGTCCAGGGAACGAAGGCCAGCCAGGGTGGCTGTCGGACCTGCCAGTCTGCATGGGCTAGCGGTTAGCTTAGCGCTTCCGCGTCCTGTCAGACCGCCCTCGGTGTTTCCTCTTCGGGCGCAGCTCTGGTCGGGAGGGCTGCAGTCCCCGGGCCCACAGGACGCAGCAGACCAGGCTCCCTCCCCGCACTCCACACGACCACACCAAAAACACAGTCAACGCCAGGCGAGGCCGCCGCCAGACCGCCCTCGGTGTTATCAGAACTGGCGGTCTGCATGGGCTAGCGGTTAGCTTAGCCTGCCCCGCTTCCGCGTCCTGTCAGACCGCCCTCGGTGTTTCCTCTTCAGGCACAGCTCTGGTCGGGAGGGCTGCAGTCGTCCCCAGGCCCACAGGATGCAGCAGACCAGGCTCTCCCAGCAGATCCAGCGCCAGCTCTCCCAGCCACCAAACCAAGACACACTTAGACACAGACGTGGACAAAGACGCTGCATGGACGGTACCCGGGTGAGGCCGCCGCAGACGTAATCTTCCCACACCGGAAGCGGAACGTGAACACTGGCGGGATGATCGACGAGTGAAAATGGGAATAGTGCTTAATGAACCATGCAGACAGAGAACAGAGCTAATTAGCTGTCTTTTGGACAGCTCATGAAGGTTTATTGCTTATCTTAAAACAGCACCAGGTAATTTTTGGGATTTCAGCAACGTCTTTTATGTCACCAAGACAACGGAGGGTTTTTTCTTTATTGATATTTGTGTTGCAGCAGCATACGTGCACTTATTTTCAATGCCTGTATGTAATAATAATAATATTAATAATAATATTAATAAATCAATCTTCTATAGCGCTTTTCTAACACTCAAAGTCGCTTCACAATAAGCGGGGTGAAACAAGACAACAGATAAACACAACACAGACATACAGGGGTGGATGGGAAGGGGGGGCTACAGGAGTGGATGGGAGGGGGGCTACAGGGGTGTATGGGTAGCGGGGCTACAGGGATGGATGGGAAGCGGGGCTACAGGGGTGGATGGGAAGGGGGGGCTACAGGAGTGGATGGGAAGGGGGGCTACAGGGGTGGATGGAAGCGGGGCTACAGGGGTGTATGGGAAGGGGGGCTACAGGGATGGATGGGAAGGGGGGCTACAGGGGTGTATGGGAAGGGGGGCCTACAGGGATGGATGGGAAGGGGGGTTACAGGAGTGGATGGGAGGGGGGGCTACAGGGGTGGATGGGAAGGGGGGCCTACGGGGATGGATGGGAAGGGGGGGCTACAGGGGTGGATGGGAAGGGGGGCTACAGGAGTGGATGGGAGGGGGGGCTACAGGGATGGATGGGAAGGGGGCCTACAGGGATGGATGGGAAGGGGGGCTACAGGGGTGGATGGGAAGGGGGGCTACAGGGGTGGATGGGAAGGGGGGCTACAGGGATGGATGGGAAGGGGGGCTACAGGGGTGGATGGGAAGGGGGGCTACAGGGGTGGATGGGAAGGGGGGCTACAGGGGTGTATGGGAAGGGGGGCTACAGGGGTGTATGGGAAGGGGGGCTACAGGGGCGTATGGGGGGGGCTACGAGAGGGAGAAGCAGCAGCCACACACGACGCCGGCAGTCCTCTCCCACTTAAACAGACAGAAGGGCAAGAAAAACAAAACACAACAGCGCCGTGGACGTGGATGTTGTGTAGGAGTCGGTGTGCAGTGTTGACACAACGTCGCCCCTGACACAACGTGCACACACAACCTGGGGTTGTGTGTGCACGTTGTGCACAGCACACAGATTAGCCGTGTGTATAAAACAGTGTCCAGACTTCAGAAGTCTGGCGCCAAGGTCATTTTGTCACTTTGTCACAAAACAGACCAGCTTATCGGACACCCGGCCGAGCGACACGCTCACAGACGAAGGCCGACACACCGACCGGTCAACTTTAACCTACGCGAGAGGACGAACACTGTGGTCTCTCTGTTTGGCTGTGTGCACAAGTGAGGGTCTCTTTGAGCTTGTGTAATGATGTGTGGCCGTGAGTGACCTTGTGTGTGTGCGGTATCAGGGACACGATGGGAAGCAGGGGAAGGGCTGTAACTCATTCAGACGCCCCGTTGGCTGATGCCCAGGCCACCTTAGCACTTTAATGACAGCCTGAGGATGCTCCTGTGTGTGTTGATAAGCGCCTGTATCCTGTTGGACGGACACGTGCACGGAAGCACGCTCACATTAACGGCATATGAGTGTGTGTGTGTGTGTGTGTGTGTGTGATGGTTGTGATTCTCTACAAACTTTACGTAAATCGTTACATCGGTGGGGGTGGCGCAGTGGTTAGCGCGGTCGCCTCACAGCAAGAAGGTCCTGGGTTCGAGCCCCGGGGTAGTCCAACCTTGGGGGGTCGTCCTCTGTGTGGAGTTTACATGTTCTCCCCGTGTCTGTGTGGGTTTCCTCCGGGGGCTCCGGTTTCCTCCCACAGTCCAAAGACATGCAGGTCAGGTGACTCAAAGACATGTAGGTCAGGTGACTCAAAGACCTGTAGGTCAGGTGACTCAAAGACCTGTAGGTCAGCTGACTCAAAGACCTGTAGGTCAGGTGACTCAAAGACCTGTAGGTCAGGTGACTCAAAGACCTGTAGGTCAGCTGACTCAAAGACCTGTAGGTCAGCTGACTCAAAGACCTGTAGGTCAGGTGACTCAAAGACCTGTAGGTCAGGTGACTCAAAGACCTGTAGGTCAGGTGACTCAAAGACCTGTAGGTCAGGTGACTCAAAGACCTGTAGGTCAGGTGACTCAAAGACCTGTAGGTCAGGTGACTCAAAGACCTGTAGGTCAGGTGACTCGGCCGTACTACATTGTCCCTAGGTGTGAATGTGTGTGTCGGCCCTGTCCAGGGTGTCTCCCCGCCCGCCGCCCAATGACTGCTGGGATAGGCTCCAGCATCCCCACGACCCTGAGAGCGGGGTAAGCGGTTTGGATGATGGATGGATGGATTACATCGACGATTCTCAATCCGGTACTGCACCAGTGCCGCTCACTTCCTCTTCTTCCAGGTTGTCAATTACGCTCACCTGTTGTCTCGGGCGTTCCAGCCATGTAAACGGGGTCCGAATTGTTCACACTGAAATTCTTCATTCTGCACACCTAAAGCAGTGGTTCCCACAGGTCTGAAATGTACTTGTGGTCGTAGCCGGCAGGAAAGGCCGACGTCACCTGGCGGCACAGAAAGGATCCACTACATGTGACAAACAACAAATACGTGTGACCCTTCATGGGCGGCATGATGGCGCAGTGGTTAGCCTGGTCGCCTCACAGCCAGCGAGAAGGCCCTGGGTTGGAATCCCGGGGTTGTCCAACCTTGGGGGTCGTCCCGGGGCGTCCTCCATGTGGAGTTTGCATGTTCTCCCCGTGTCGGCGTGGGTTTCCTCCGTGTGCTCAGGTTTCCTCCCACAGTCCAAATACATGTGGGTCAGGTGACTCGGCCATACTCAACTGTCGCTAGGTGTGAATGTGGCGGCTCTGTGATGGCAGCATCTCCGTGACCCTGACTAGGATAAACTGCATGGATATTAATTTCACATAATGTATGTCAGAGATCCAACCCCCCTTCCATCTACCCACATGGGAAGAGTAAGACAAAGTAAGAAAGAATAAAACACTCTTTGGTGTGTACAAACATGGCACGGTTTGTCAGAGCACTTAAAGTGGCCATTATATCATGCTCACTCCAGCTCTATATTGTTATTCTGGGGCTTCACTAGAGTAGCTTTGCACGAGTCACCATCCTTATTGATCTTATACTGGCACCTTCTGCAGCCCCCAGTTCATTCTCTGTTTGAACTGGGCCGTTTGGTAGGTTTTCTCTTTAAGACCCCCATCTCTAAAAGCCCACATTCCTTTGATTGGCCAACTCCCAGAAGCCTGCCGAGGGGGCAGCACCCAGTGCTTGTTGTATGGAATTCTGTTTCCCTGTTGAGATCCGTTTCCCCCTAGCCAGAGTCCGATACAACACCGGGAGGCTTGATTAACCTTAACCTTAACCTAACCCTAAGCTCAACCGAATGCTTACCTTAACCTAATCGTAGCCCACAGCTAACCTGTTTCCATGCGAATGCTTTCTCCGGGCCAGGGGGAAACAGATCTCCACGGGGAAACAGAGTTCGATTAACACCGGTTCTTTAAGCGAACTAGAAACCTACTAAGTAACATAATTTCTCGTTCTTGATTGGAAATGGCAACTTTTCAGACCCACCCGTACATGTTCGAGCCCGAGTACGATCTGGAATATGAGCGTGGACAGCACGAACTTCTGCAGCAACCAAGACTACAGCACCGTTTACCGTAATACTTACCATTTCTCCGGTAAGTATTACGCTCATTACCTGCTTATTGTGTGACATAGGCTAAAGGTAGATTTCCTCTCTCAGTCACAAGCCGTCCAATCTTTTTCTATATATGCCCCTGTTTATCGGTGTACATGTGGGAAATGCGCTAGAATCAGGATGCTGACTGAAATGGAAAACGTCTGCTGTCAGGAAATAAAGGTTACGTAGCTAGTCAATGTTATTCTGCTGTTGCAGAAAGACTGTATGGTATCTCCCTGCATCGTCACTTATTTAACGCGGCGTGAAAATTCATCAAGGCAAGCCTAAGTACAAAGAGCAACTATAGCACCCGATACTACCCAGAGAGCGATCTCTGAGCTTATTAGCGTTGCCTATCAGTCGGAGGAGGACCAGGAGGCAAATCACAGTGCCCCTGACCTCTCTGCTCAACCTGCTAAGTGCACAAAGAAGAAGGGGTGACTACGAAAGGCTGGAGGCCGCTGAGAGGAAACCACGGGCTGAATTTTCCCACCAGCAGCAGATTGCAGATGGGCACCATTGGGTGAAGAGCTGAGCATCACCCTGGACAACACTCTGAAAGGAGATGCAACGAAGAAGACTATGGTGCAAGCTGTGTATCAGGCATGCCAAGATGCTTTTGGTGTGAAGGAAGGCAAAACTTTCAAGCCACCAGCAGGTCCCAGTAGGCGGCGGCAGCAGATCACAGAATTGTGTAAAGAACTAAGGATGCTCAAGAAAAGGTGGCGGAAAGCGAACAATGGGTGAAAAGCAGCCCTGAGCCAACTAAGCTCAGAGCTGCAAAAAAAAAAACCCTACTGCGAATTCGTAAGACAGAGACGATCTGGCAAAAGCAGACAGAAGAGTCGACAGAGGAAAGCCTTTCTTAACAACCCCTTCCGGTTCACAGCCGACCTCCTCGGAAAGCCTAAAAAAGCGGGAGACTGATACGTTCTAAGGAAGAAGTGGAGAACAGTGTAGCAGCAACACACGGCGACCCCAGCAGAGACAGTCCACTGGGACACTGTCCTTTCCAGCTACCGACACTCAAGCCACGCACCCCTTTCAACATGGCAGACTTCCCTCTTGACGAACTAAGGGCAGTAGAGGAAAAAGTTGGAGCAGGATCTGCTCCAGGACCATCAGGCACCACTTACAAGATTTGCAAAAACTGCCCATGGCTACTGAAGAGGCTATTGAAGCTTTTGCAGACACTCTGGAAGAAAAAGCAGGAACCTTGTCTTTGGACGCTTGCTGAGGGCTGCTTTGACCCTAAAGAGCTGAAGTCATTTGGACTTGACCTGTTTCGAGAGATCTCCCTGCTGGACACTGACGGGACAACATTCTGGTCCATCATTGCTAAAAGACTAACAACTTATCTACTTGCCAATGAGTACATTGACGCAAGTGTACAGAAAGGAGGAGTTCAGGATACTCAGGTACTCAGGATGTCTGGAGCAGTGATCAGCCAGGTCATCAAGGGAGCAAAGAGCAACAACACACTCTCAGTTGTACGGTTAGATCTCGCCAAAGCCTACCCAAGGATACCTAACTAGCTGATCCAAAATGCATTGGCGCACTACCAAGTACCATCAAGAAGTAGTCAAGCGTACGATGTCACACATGGATTCACTGAAAATGAGGTTCGCCGTGGGAAATTTCACCACCGAACGGCGGAGGCTCGAGAAGGGCATCATGGCAGGGTGCACAATATCGGTGGTACTGTTTGTGGCTGCCATGAACCTGCTGCTAAAGGCAGGAGGAAGGCAAGGTAGAGGGCCAGAAGTGGACGATGGAACAAGACGTCCGGCCTGCAGAGCAGCTGATCAGGAAAGTAACACAACAGCCTGCCTGACCCTGTCCGCTCCCCTTGATCCACGTGGGCAAAAGCCGCTAATGAAGAGAGAGGCTGTTTCCCCACTAATGAAGAGAGAGGCTGTTTCCCCGTTAATGAAGAGAGAGGCTGTTTCCCCGTTAATGAAGAGCGAGGCTGTTTGCCCGTTAATGAAGAGAGAGGCTGTTTCCCCGTTAATTTTTATTCAACAGGTCTCACGCGCTGCACACGGCCATCAACTCTGCTGCTGGTCAACCCCCGTTGTCTACCAACACGGGGGTTGACGGTTTGAATCTCCTTGCAGAACTGGGCTGTGTTCACGTCTAGCAGAACTGGGCTGTGTTCACGTCTAGCAGAACTGGGCTGTGTTCACGTCTAACAGAACTGGGCTGTGTTCACGTCTAGCAGAACTGGGCTGTGTTCATGTCTAGCAGAACTGGGATGTGTTCATGTCTAGCAGAACTGGGCTGTGTTGACGTCTAGCAGAACTGGGCTGTGTTCACGTCTAGCAGAACTGGGCTGTGCTCACGTCTAGCAGAACTGGGCTGTGTTCACGTCTAGCAGAACTGAGCTGTGTTCACGTCTAACAGAACTGGGCTGTGTTCACGTCTAACAGAACTGGGCTGTGTTCACGTCTAGCAGAACTGAGCTGTGTTCACGTCTAGCAGAACTGGGATGTGTTCACGTCTAGCAGAACTGAGCTGTGTTCACGTCTAGCAGAACTAGGCTGTGTTCACGTCTAGCAGAACTGGGGTGTGTTCACGTCTAGCAGAACTGGGGTGTGTTCACGTCTAGCAGAACTAGGCTGTGTTCACGTCTAGCAGAACTGGCTGTGTTGATGTCTAGCAGAACTGGGCTGTGTTCACGTCTAGCAGAACTGGGCTGTGCTCACGTCTAGCAGAACTGGGCTGTGTTCACGTCTAGCAGAACTGGGCTGTGCTCATGTCTAGCAGAACTGGGCTGTGTTCACGTCTAGCAGAACTGGGCTGTGTTCATGTCTAGCAGAACTGGGCTGTGTTCACGTCTAGCAGAACTGGGCTGTGTTCACGTCTAGCAGAACTGGGCTGTGTTCACGTCTAGCAAAACTGGGATGTGTTCATGTCTAGCAGAACTGGGCTGTGCTCATGTCTAGCAGAACTAGGCTGTGTTCACGTCTAGCAGAACTGGGATGTGTTCACGTCTAGCAGAACTGGGCTGTGTTGATGTCTAGCAGAACTGGGCTGTGCTCATGTCTAGCAGAACTAGGCTGTGTTCACGTCTAGCAGAACTGGGATGTGTTCACGTCTAGCAGAACTGGGCTGTGTTCATGTCTAGCAGAACTGGGCTGTGTTCATGTCTAGCAGAACTGGGTGTGTTCATGTCTAGCAGAACTGGGCTGTGTTCATGTCTAGCAGAACTGGGCTGTGTTGATGTCTAGCAGAACTGGGATGTGTTCACATCTAGCAGAACTGGGATGTGTTCACGTCCTAGCAGAACTGGGCTGTGTTCATGTCTAGCAGAACTGGGCTGTGTTGATGTCTAGCAGAACTGGATGTGTTCACATCTAGCAGAAACTGGGATGTGTTCACGTCTAGCAGAACTGGGCTGTGCTCATGTCTAGCAGAACTGGGGTGTGTTGATGTCTAGCAGAACTGGGCCTGTGTTCACGTCTAGCAGAACTGGGCTATGTTCATGTCTAGCAGAACTGGGCTGTGTTCACGTCTAGCAGAACTGGGCTGTGTTCACGTCTAGCAGAACTGGCTATGTTCACGTCTAGCAGAACTGGGCTGTGTTCACGTCTAGCAGAACTGGGCTGTGTTCACGTCTAGCAGAACTGGGCTGTGCTCATGTCTAAACCAAAGCTGTGTTGTTGCTCCTGTCACCTAGCTTATTTCCGCCCGCTGCGGGATTCGATCCGGAGCTGTACTGTACCACAAGGTGGCGTCGCTAAACGCTCGACTAAAGGGGCGGACCCCCTGGCGGTCGGCCAGTGAGTCTTTTTGTAGGTTACACTACATACATGCAGGAGTGCTCAGCAGCAAGGTAAGCGTTTCTATCTCGATTTAGAGCGAAAGGCTTTCAGCGAGTGGCGGGGGACGATGACTGGTTCCCTCCCGCTGTGTCAGTTACTCTTGGCATCGGATCCAAAAGTACGGCAAATTTACGAGGCTTTGTCAGTTTACTGTACTCTGATCCTGCCCCTTTCCCACTACACAGTACCGGCTCGACTCGACTGGCAGGGCTCGTTCTCCAGCACCGTAACAGCGCCCCCTCAGTGTCGCTGGTCTGCGTTGATTCTGGTACCCGCTCCAGTTTTTTTGTTTTGTTTTCTGGAACCTCGACAAAGGTGGTACCAGAAAAGCGGTGACAGTCCCCAAAATGCGGCACCTCCCAGGAATGAAAACAAAATAGTCGAGTCGAGTCGAGCCGGCACCATGTAGCGGGGAAAGGGGCCTTCAGGTACACTTACGCTAAATGTACTCAACACGACTTTTGCTCTTGGCTATCATATGACTACTTTGTAGTAAATGTACTGCGACTTACTTCATATCGTACTACTATGACATAACTGTTGAATTACTATTATTATCATTATTACTATTATTGTTGTTAGTGTCATTTTATCTATTTTCATGACCGTTAATTGTGGCTGTATGGTGTTGTGTTATGTGTTGTACTGTAACTTGCTGCTGCAAGACAAGCTTCCTGTGGAGAGACAACAAAGTAATGACGTCATTACCAGGTAGCATATAGCACTACTACTGCAACTACTACTTCATATTGTACTACTATGATGTGATAACTATGTAGCAAATGTACTACTACTGCCTAATAGTACTACTATATTAATTTCTTGCAAATGTGCTAGTACTCTGTCTACTACTACTACAACTCCTTCATGTAGTACTACCTAGTGTGGTAGGATTACTCTGTAGCGCTGTGTAACGCTAGTTGTGACGTCATCTGATAATGTTGAATCTCCTGTAAGGCGCTTTAAAAGTTTCCATTAAAGAGTGAATGTAATATGAATATTAATATGAATATAGATGTAATATGAATTATAGATGTAATATGAATATAAATATAATATGAATAAATATAAATATACATATAATGTGAATAATATAAATATGGATGTAAATGTAATATTAATGAATATAAATGTAATATTAATAAACATAAATATTAATATAAATGTTAATGGGAATAAATATAAATATGAATAAATATAAATATGGATGTAAATGTAATATGAATAAATATAAATATGGATGTAAATGTAATATGGATAAATATAAATGTAATATTAGTAAATATAAATATGAATATAAATGTAATATTAGTAAATATAAATATGAATATAAATGTAATATGAATACATATAAATATGGATGTAAATGTAAATATATATGTAAATGTGTGTCCTCCTTCGTTACCTCTGTGTTACTGATGACTGTATTTGGTTAAGCCTTCCTCCTCCTCCTCCTCCTCCTCCTCCTCACCCTCCTCCTTCTCTTCCCCTGCGCAGAGTCGCTCGGCGCGTCCGGACGCAGAGCAGCGCGCGCCGGCTGGAGACTCGGCGCTCGCGCTTCAGTCCGGACAGTTTGTTTTTTACTTTTCGTCAGAGAAAAAAAAAAAACCCCACAAATCATAAGAGAAAAACAAGCATTGGATTACAGCTGATTCGACCTACAGCGGGACCGGCACCAGCCGTCTTTCCGCCGTCTTGAGGTGAGTCCATTTAACCAGTTGAAACATAAAGTAGAGACGACAGAGAGAGAGACAGTCCCCCTCTTACCGTAACGTCATCGGAAATTCATCCCTGTTGTTGTTTTTTCCACTTTTTTCACTGAAAAGTTATATTATTGTTTATAATATATATATAAATAAAGTTTATATAATACGATATATAATTAGTTAGATTATATATATATAGAGAGACGAGAGAGAGAGAGAGTTAGATTATATATAGAGAGAGAGAGAGAGAGAGAAGAGAGTTAGATTATTGTTATATATATATAAATAAAGTTTATATATATATATATATATAGAGAGAGAGAGAGAGATGAGAAGAGAGAGAGAGAGAGAGAGAGAGAGAGAGAGAGAGAGAGAGAGAGAGAGAGAGAGAGAGAGAGAGAGAGTTAGATTATTGTTATAGATAAAAGTTATTGTCAATTAGAGAATAACGTCTACGGATGGCGGATTAAAAACATGTAAAAAACTGAGAAGGGGATTTACGTTGAGGTAGTCCATGACTAAAGCTGTCCGCTAGCAGATGGATGGACACCCCCCCCCCCAGTCCTGTCGTGTTCAGTCTGTCCAGGAAGTCTGTCCGAGGTCTGTCCTGAAGTCCTGTCTAGAAGTCTGTCCAGAAGTCGGTCCTCAAGTCTTTCCATAAGTTTGTCCATAAGTCTGTCCAGAAATCTGTCCTGAAGTTTGCCCATAAGTCTGTCCTGAAGTCCGTCCTGAGATCTGTCCAGAAGTGGTGTCCTGAAGTCTATCCTGAAGTTTGCCCAGAATTGTCCCAGAAGTCTGTCTAGAAGTCTGTCCTGAAGTCTATTCTGAAGTCTGTCCTAAAGTCTGTCCAGAAGTCTATCCTGAAGTTTGTCCAGAAGTCTGTCCTGAAGTTGTCCAGAAGTCTGTCCTGAGGACTATCCTGAAGTTTGTCAGAAGTCTATTCTGAAGTCTTTCCTAAAGTCTGCCAGTAGTCTGTCCTTAAGTCTGTCCAGAAGTCTGTCCTGAAGACTGTCCAGAAGTCTGTCCAGAAGTCTGTCCTGAAGTCTATTCTGAAGTCTGTCCTAAAGTCTGCCCAGTAGTCTGTCCTTAAGTCTGTCCTGAAGTCTGTCCAGAGTCTGTGCTGAAGTCTATTCTGAAGTCTGTCCTAAAGTCTGTCCAGAAGTCTATCCTGAAGTTTGTCCAGAAGTCTGTCCTGAAGTCTATCCTGAAGTTTGTCCAGAGTCTGTCCTGAAGACTATCTGAAGTTTGTCCAGAAGTCTGTCCTGAAGTCTGTCAGAAGTCTGTCTAGAAGTCCTGTCCAGAAGTCTATCCAGAAGTCTGTCCAGAAGTCTGTGCTGAAATCTGTCCAGAAGTCTGTCCTGACACTGGATCTGCTCGGTGTATTTTGGGCTGCAGGATATCATTACTGTCATTACAGTTCCCGTCCTGGCGGGCTGGCCGGAGGCTGGCGAACTCTCCGGATCCTCACGTCTATACATGGAAACCAGAGGAGCACGTTAAAACACAGCCCAGCGGACTTCATGCCTTCATCACTGGGTCGTATCTGACTTCACTTGACCTGGTGAATGTGAAGTCCGGTGGTGAAGGTGAAGTCCGGTGGTGAATGTGAGGTCCGGTGTGAATGTGAGGTCCGGTGGTGAATGTGAGGTCCGGTGGTGAAGGTGAAGTCCGGTGGTGAAGGTGAAGTCCGGTGGTGAATGTGAGGTCCGGTGGTGAATGTGAAGTCCGGTGGTGAATGTGAGGTCCGGTGGTGAAGGTGAAGTCCGGTGGTGAATGTGAAGTCCGGTGTTGAAGGTGAAGTCCGGTGGTGAAGGTGAAAGTCCGGTGGTGATGTGAGGTCCGGTGGTGAATGTGAAGTCCGGTGGTGAATGTGAGGTCCGGTGGTGATTGTGAAGTCCGGTGGTGAATGTGAGGTCCGGTGGTGGAATGTGAAGTCCGGTGGTGAATGTGAGGTCCGGTGGTGAGGTGAGGTCCGGTGGTGAATGTGAGGTCCGGTGGTGAATGTGAAGTCCGGTGGTGAATGTGAGGTCCGGTGGTGAATGTGAAGTCCGGTGGTGAATGTGAGGTCCGGTGGTGAATGTGAAGTCCGGTGGTGAATGTGAGGTCCGGTGGTGAATGTGAAGTCCGGTGGTGAAGTGAGGTCCGGTGTGAATGTGAAGTCCGGTGGTGAATGTGAGGTCCGGTGGTGAATGTGAAGTCCGGTGTGAATGTGAGGTCCCGGTGGTGAATGTGAAGTCCGGTGGTGAATGTGAGGTCCGGTGGTGAATGTGAAGTCCGGTGGTGAATGTGAGGTCCCGGTGGTGAATGTGAAGTCCGGTGGTGAATGTGAGGTCCGTGGTGAATGTGAAGTCCGGTGGTGAATGTGAGGTCCGGTGGTGAAGGTGAAGTCCGGTGGTGAATGTGAAAGTCCGGTGGTGAATGTGAAGTCCGGTGGTGAATGTGAGGTCCGGTGGTGAATGTGAGGTCCGGTGGTGAAGGTGAGGTCCGGTGGTGAATGTGAGGTCGGTGGTGAATGTGAAGTCCGGTGGTGAATGTGAGGTCCGGTGGTGAATGTGAGGTCCGGTGGTGAAGGTGAAGTCCGGTGGTGAATGTGAGGTCCGGTGGTGAATGTGAGGTCCGGTGGTGAATGTGAGGTCCGGTAAGTGTTCATCATGTGTAACCGTTACTGCAGCAAACCACACGGTTTACAATGTATTTACCTATCATGATGTTAAAAGATGTTTCAAACTGAATTAAGGCAGTGCGAAGTGTCTCCAACCCGCGTGGCCCAGGACACGCTGATCAACGAGGGGAACATGCCAAGTATCACACGCACGCATACACATCTCAGTAACAATCAATAATTGGCTAATATTGATTGTTACTGAGGTGTGTGCGTTTGTGATCTCTAGCTCATCGAACACACCGTGATATGCGTCCTGTGCACGGTGTCAGACTTGTTTTGGGGGGGGGGGTCCATTAGTCGTGGGTCACGTATGTTGTGGTGCGGACCGATACAGACATGTGTGTAACATATGAGCATGGTGAGTGAGTCATTTCCATGACAGAGGACGGGGACTGATGACGGGGGGAGT